>NC_132879.1:3431764-3449264 GCF_030463535.1 Salminus brasiliensis
TTGGTTGGATGTTACTAGTGTATTTGTGTCAATTGTTCCATACAAAGTGAACACAAACCTCCTGTCAGTAGAAAAAAATCAGTGGGAAAAAATAAAGTGGAAAAAAAATTAATGTGGAAAAAAGCAGCAGGAGAAAAGTTCAGTGGGAAGAAATTAAGTGGGAAGAAATCAGTAGGAAAAAGTTCAGTGGTAAAAAAAATATATGGGGAAAAAAATCAGTGGGAAGAATATAAGTGGGGAAAATGAAGTAGGAAAAAATCAGTAGGAAAAAAATGTGTGAACAAAAATCAGTATGGAAAAAATCAATGTGGAAAAAATCAGGAGGAAAAAAAATCAATGTGGAAAAAATCAGGAGGAAAAAAACAGCAGGAAAAAAATCAATGTGGAAAAAATCAGGAGGAAAAAAATCAATGTGGAAAAAATCATGAGGAAACAAAATCAATGTGGAAAAAATCAGGAGGAAAAAGTTCAGTGGTAAAAAATATATGGGGAAAAATCAGTGGGAAGAATATAAGTGGGAAAAATAAAGTAGGAAAAAATCAGTAGGAAAAAAAATGTGTGAACAAAAATCAGTATGGAAAAAAATGTGTGAACAAAAATCAGGAAAAAAATCAATGTGGAAAAAATCAGCAGGAAAAAAATCAATGTGGAAAAAATCAGCAGGAAAAAAATCAATGTGGAAAAAATCAGGAGGAAAAAATCAATGTGGAAAAAATCAGGAGGAAAAAAATAAATGTGGAAAAAATCAGGATGAAAAAAATCAATGTGGAAAAAAATAAATGTGGAAAAAATCAGGATGAAAAAATCAATGTGGAAAAAATCAATGTGGAAAAAATCAGGAGGAAAAAATCAATGTGGAAGAAATCAGGAGGAAAAAAATAAATGTGGAAAAAATCAGGAGGAAAAAAATAAATGTGGAAAAAATCAGGAGGAAAAAATAAATGTGGAAAAATCAGGAGGAAAAAATCAATGTGGAAAAAATCAGGAGGAAAAATATTTGTGTGAAATAAAAATCAGTAGGAAAACAATCAGTAGGAAAAAGTTTATTGGAAAAAGAAAACAGTAGTAAATCTTGTGCTACATAAACACCGTACATTCGATCACAAAGCTGTATAGAAGCCAAGATCGCACACTCAGACTAAACAATCTGGAGCTGCAACAGCGTCAAAAACCAGAAAACCCAGAAAGAAATTTGGGAAAAGTCCAGAAAAAATCGCAAAACAAAATAGTTGCGTTTCAATGTGCCACGAGATTCTCTGCATCCCAAAGGAGGCTGTTTAAATGGATTCATAAGAGCAGCATACAATCAGTGTGTGTGTGAGTGTGTGAGTGTGTGTGTGTGTGTGTGTGTGTGTGAGGGCTGCGGGGTGTGAGATGCGCATGTTTACTGATTATCCTTTTCCTGGCATTTAAATCAGTCAAACTTCAGTCTCACAAGAGGCTATTAATTACCCTTGTCATCTGCACGCACACACACACACACACAATAACACATAAAGACACACACACACCCACACACACAGCCACACACGCATACAGACACTCCACACATAGGAATCTGCTCTTTAAATCCACAGCTGACAAGTAGGGCTGGCTGGGGGAGTCCATATTTAGGGCTCCATTGTAATGAAGTCAGAGGGAAGAGATTATTGGGTGGAGGTGACAGAGCGCTCCGAGAGGGAACGGGCCGCGGCATTGTTAGCTGAAAGATGGAAGTACGAAAGAGGCCTTCAGGCTAAAAGGAAGATAGTGTCAGAATGTCCGTTTCTCACGAGCCGCTTTCAACGGGAGTGATAGCCTCAGAGAGAGAGAGAGCAAGAGAGAGAGAGAGAGAGAGAGAGAGAGAGAGAGAGAGAGATGAGGAAGGAGCAAAGCAGCTTTGCTACGGTAGCTTTCCCTGCAGAAGATAACAAGGCCAAAATGAATAACATGAAAGAGGAGGAAGTTGGCTTAGACCTGTCAGAGCTGACGAGCAGATTGACACTGACAGCTGCATCTCTCCGCCTCGCTCCTGAAAAGCTCGACACTAAGGGTGTGAGAAGGCCTTTATGCGAGGCAGTGCACTGGGGCGAAACTGTTTTTTTGCTAGGTGCATGCTTTGGTGCACCAATTGGTTGCTAAGTAGCTGCATAATGGTTACTATGGTGCTGCTTGGTGGTTGCTATGATGTTGCTAACTAGTGTCATCCAACCAGTAACCTCTAGAGATCATAACCCACAACTAAAACAGTTGTGCAGAATGGACACTGCATTCCTTTCTGGCAGTCGCTACCTGAGATAACATAGCAACCATGTAGTAACAGCCTTACTACGTGGTTGTTATGGTGCCCCAAGTGGTTGCTTTGATGTCCCAGGGGGTTGCTAAGGTGTCACAAAATCATTGCCATGGTATCCTAGGAGGTTGCTATAGTGCTGCTAAGAGGTTGCTAGGTGGTTGCTATGATGTTACTAAGTGGTTACTAGGTGGTTGCTATGATTGTGTTAGCTGATTGTTATGGTATTGCTACATGGTTGCTAGGGTGTTGTTATGGAGTTTCTATAGTGTCTCAGGTGGTGCCAAGTGGTTGCTGTGGTGGTTGGTTGGGTGTTACTAGCATGTTTTATATCATTGTGATGTAAGATATTGCTAAATAGCTGCCAATATGTTGCTAAGTGGCGAACTTGTTTTTGCTAGGTGCATGCTTTGGTACACCAATTGGTTGTTGAGTAGCTGCTTGATGGTTACCATGGTACTGCGTGGCGATTGCTGTGATGCTGCTAACTAGTTTCATTGAACCAGTTACCTCTAGAAATCATAACCCACAACTAAAACAGTGCAGAACAGTGCAACCATGTAGTAACAGCCTTACTGTGTGGTTGCTATGGTACCCCAAGTGGTTGCTATGATATCCCAGGGGGGTTGCTAAGGTGTCACAAAATCATTGCCATGGTATGCTAGGAGGTTACTATGGTGTTGCTATAAGGTTACTAGGTGGTTGCTACGATGTTACTAAGTGGTTACTAGGTGGTTGCTATGGTATTGCTTAGAGGTTGTTAGGGTGTTGTTATGGAGTTGCTCTCGCTGTGACATAAGATGCTGCTAAATAGCTGTCAATGTGTCGCTAAGTGGTTGCATTGATGTTGCTAGATGGCTGCTATGGCTTTGTTAGATAGCTGCTAGGATGTTGCTAGATGGCTGCTGTGGTGTTGTGTGGTTGTTGCTAGGTGATTGCAAAGGAGGTGCGTAGTGGGTGCTATGGTGTCTTAGGTTAGGTTGGTTTGGTGTTACTAGTGTGTTAATGCGTTAGCGCTAGTGTGTGCACAAGCAGGGTAAGCAGGATAAAAAGGTGGTTACTATGGTGTTGATAAGTGTTTACCATGGTGTTGTTAGGTGATTGCTATGATGCTATGATGTTGTCATCATGCTACACAACCCCAGAGAGAGTGAGGCCAGATATGCTCTCTAATCAAATCACAGTGAGATTCCACAATGAACTGAACTGTTTTGTAAAAAGAATCAGAATCAAATCACAGCCAAATCTATTATTTTATAATGAACAGAACTGTTTTGTAAAAAGAATCAGAATCAAATCACAGCAAAATCTATTATTTTATAATGAACTGAACTGTTTTGTAAAAAAAATCTGAATCAAATCACAGTAAAATCTGATATTTCACAACGAACTGAACTGTTTTGTAAAAAGAATCAGAATCAAATCACAGTAAAATCTGATATTTCACAACGAACTGAACTGTTTTGTAAAAAGAATCAGAATCAAATCACAGTAAAATCTGATATTTCACAACAAACTGAACTGTTTTGTAAAAAGAATCAGAATCAAATCACAGTAAAATCTGATATTTCACAACGAGCTGAACTGTTTTGTAAAAAAAATCTGAATCAAATCACAGTAAAATCTGATATTTCACAATGAACTGAACTGTTTTGTAAGAAAAATCTGAATCAAATCACAGTAAAATCTGATATTTCACAACGAACTGAACTGTTTTGTAAAAAGAATCAAAATCAAATCACAGTAAAATCTGATATTTCACAACAAACTGAACTGTTTTGTAAAAAGAATCAGAATCAAATCACAGGGACACATTCCAAAACGAACTGAATCATCTCCTAAACAATACGTTGAAATCTGAGCCTTCGTGATGCACCGAATCGTTTACTGAAAAATGCGACTGAACTAAATGGCTGCGAGGTCCGAGATTTCCGCCCCTGCTCCGCTCGGAGTGAGAATAATGGAGGAATTTAGTGAGGCTGGGGTGTTACGGGCAGATGTATTAATTCAGCGAGCGCTGGGTTCAGCCGTGTGGGAGAGAGGTGGAGGAAGAGAGGGAGCGAAAGAAAAGCAGCGGCGCCGCTTAGCACACTGATGAAGAGCGCAGCGGAGACGAGGAGGCCAAAGAGCTGGAGACTCGAGCGCTGTGTGTTTCCGGCAGCGATTGCATAAGCATCCCCCACACACACACTCTCTCTCTCTATCTCGCTCACTCACACATACTACTGTGTATTCCTGTCTTTGTGGGGAATTTCCAGTACCTTTTGTATGACCATCTAAATGCTGCTGTGCCACACTTAACTGACCCCTGACCTTAAAGCACTAGTTCAGCCAAAAGTTAAATGTAGACCGAATTCCATTGTGCTGCAAGTATAGTCGATCTGCCAAGACATGTTCAGTGTTTGCTTCTAAAATATGCCCAAAAAATGCATTTATTGAGATTATAAGTGTGTTAGCATTTGGTTGAGAGTGGAAAATGCTCAGATGCCATTTAACAAGCCTATTTACAACCCTGTTATTTACAAGCCCATTAATTACCCTGTTGTTGTACCTCAGATTGTAACTCATGCTATGATTGGATGGCTTACGACACCGGCGATGGCTCACAGACATTGGGTTTTGGCCACCAGTAGGACATTGGTCATCACAACCTACATTCAGCCAGATATCAATATCTATAAACCTTGGGGGTCAGCGGGAAATGTCTTGACCTTTGAAGCTTTCACACCTAACTTCTTTGGTCTGGACATCACCACACCATCACACTGCTGCCAGCAATTAGCATAGCGTTCTCTGCGTCTTCTCCACACTTTGACTCTACGATCCAACTGCTGTAGGCATGTTCCTCCACATGTTCAGGTTCCAGGGCACGTGTTGCCAACACCAGCGCAAACGGGCCTGATGGTGCACCTGATTGGCAGCACCTGGGGGTACCAGAAGCTCAAAACAAGAGTCAATAGCAACAGCAAAATAAGCTGTTGGCAGAGAAGATTTGGCAAATTGTTTTTATAGGTGCAACCCACATACTCAGCTCTGCTGCTCATCCCACGGAAGCATGTTCCTTACAAATGTGGCTCCATATAAAAGAAAGTTAACAGGCTTTCCAGCGAGATTTATTGAGATTTTTTGATGAGATTCATTGCCAAGAAGCATTGTTACAGCAAAGAAATAGCTAAGATTAAAAGGTATGAAAGGTGCCTCAGACCAAGAACTCTAGATAGTGCTGCTGTCCTCTCATTGTGTCCTCTCAGCGCAGTGTTCTGTTAGCAAGCTGAGGGATTGTAGCCGGGTAGTTTTTAGCCATGCCCCCTTTCGCTTCCCTTACCAATACATTTGGGGTAAAGGGAGGAACTGTGTACCTTTGAGTGTTTTTACACCTAACTTGTTTGGTCTGGACCTTCTTGCTCCGAACCAAAATAACAGATGTGAAAAGTCCCTCAGACCAAGTTCCAGACCAAAAAAACTAATTTGGTCTGTCCAAAAGAGGTGGTCTCAGTCTGGACCAAACTGAACCCTGGGTTGGTTTGCAGTGTGAAAACACTTTTTTTTGCGTGGTTCAGACTTTCAAACCAATTACAGGAAGTTGAACCATGCAGGATAGCGCCACCTTTTAAAGAAAAGAAGAGGAAAAGGAACCGGTAAAAACGAGCAGCAGTAGGACATGGGGATGATTACATCTGTCAGTGCTGATAGAAGTGCTGCAGGACGAGCTCATTCATTTTCTGAACTGAAACTCTTCTCACGTTCTGAGCTTGAAGTTGGTGCTGTTGGTAGTAATGCTGAAATATCAGCAGTTTAATGGAACCAAATCAGTCTGTTCATTCATTTTTCATGAGAAAGACGCCCCGTCGACCTGACTACGCATCGACCTCAGACACACAAGCAATCGGTGTGAACTGTCAATCAATTATTTTCAATTTAACAAAAATATGAACCTTGGTCCAGACTTTCAGGTGTAAAAATGCCCTGTACAGCTAAATGTCCCTGCAATAACCAAATGTCCATGTTTTCATCCTCTGATAATGAGATAAACACACAAACCTGTAGCGAGATATCTGAGCAACAGGGCAGATAAAACTGGAGGTCAGAGCCATAGCTCTTGCATCAGTAGGAGAGAGCTAAATCGTGAGGTTACATCCGTGGCTGTTACGTCAAACTGCTTATTACTTTCACATTCATCACTGGGGAGAATATGCTGAAGTCTTCTTGACCTGATCCCTGGCAAATTGGGTATATTTCTGCCTCTCTGCTGGACAATTTACTAAATCTAATTCATATTATTACACGGATGGGGATTAGCATTGCATGGGGAGGTGGAGTAATGGTCCACAGCAGTGTTCTTCAAACTGGACCTTGAATCCAGGTTCTGTTCCGGGGCTAAGTGTGACATTACATGGCCAGTCTGTTACATGAACCCTTCCCTTAACTTCCTTTGATTACAAAATCCAGGACTGGAAACTGGACTCACTGTCCAGATTTGATGACCTCTGGACTATAGCATGTCTTTGATGTGTATTGTGATTTTAATAGGATAGGGAATCTAAAAGGAAGGCCACCCTGTTATTTTACATCGGAATTAAGTCCTACAGGATAGTACTGCTGTCCTCTCGCTGTGTCCTCTCAGTGTGATGTGCTGTTGAAGCTCAGTCCATTGCAGCCAGGTTAGCTTTTAACCTTTCCCCCCACACTCGCTTCCCTGGTACTTTACCTTCTGATGTAAGTTTAGCTCCAGTTTGGTTCAGCTGAGGGAGTCCAGCTTGTTTTCGAGGGAGCGGACGATGGAGAAAAGAGAGCACTGCAATCTGCATTGCATTGCTTGCAAAAGCTAGCATTGGCTAGAGTTAGCTTTTAGCCTAGAACAGATCCCTCTTAGCCTCTGTGGTTGCCATTTTGTCACATGCTTTGTCACGCTTTGTCACGAGTTTGAGGGTCCCCTTCTGTGGACACTGACACAGGAAAAGCCTTGATCACGAAGCTTGGTTCCCGTATTCCCATACGTAGCAGAGTCTGGAGGTGATGAGCTGCTCTCTAGTATCAACAACGGCGTATTCTCCTGAAGTCGCCGTCGTGTTTAACCGTTTCTTTCGCTTTGACTAGAGCTCTCTTTCTATAGTGATCGGTGTATGTGTATATTTTGTAGATATGACAAGTCAAGACTGTGATGTAACAGTTTTGGAGTTTTGGAATCAGCTTGTTTTAGAGCTCGGTTTTGGTTCTGCTGGATCTTCTTCTGAAGCAGCGTTTGAGCTTCACGGTTTGTCACTTCCATCTACTAACCTTGTATTTTTCAGCTATGCCAAGATAAACACCGTTTCCCATTCCAGGGCAGCTTTAAAGCAGTTACAAAAAACAAACCCTCTAGACTTCCAAGGCTTCCAAGGGTCCCACCATGTACAGGTGACTGAAGTTGTCTAATTCTGATTTCTATATTTGTGTGTTTATTTGTTGGCGACCTTCTCGCTAGCACTTTAACACTACCAGGAACAGGCCCAGACAAAAGCAGACACATTTATGGCCACCGCAGTCGGAACTGTAGGCGTTCGTGACCCACTTTAGTCGATAAAGTTCGTACGGAGCCTACGCAAACCCGCTCCTTCACCTGCTGTGAAAGCTAAAGCAGGCCTACACAGGACTGCAGCGCCAAAGAATGAATCAGGCTGTGAATTGCAGGGTATATTTAGGTCCCCGCTCCAAAGTAATCTTTTATTCTTCCCTCACTCAACAGGCAAGCAGACACTGAAAGAGTGTGCTCGATATATTTGATGAAAACATGACTGATGCATGTTGCCGTACTTCTAATTCCACCCACTTCCCACTGTCTGGTCTAGATGGAATTGCACATAATACAGGCTGACGACATTTAATGGAGTTGTTTCCAGGATGAGCAATCTGGATGATGTACAGTACAATGAAAACCTTTGTCTTTTTTAACATACGCAATATGTCCAAATGTTTGTGGACACCCCTGTTAAACAGCCTATGGGCTGCCGACAGGCCGAAAGTGCTATTACAAACTTCTATTACCAAGGAACAGCCCGACCGGTTTGCAAAGAAGTCCCTGTAGGGTGTAATAAGCTTGTCTGCATTAAGGGGTTAAGTTAATCCCATTGCTGACACCGATGTGCAAATGCACACACAGACACAGCTTGTCTAGACCCCGTAGAGAAGCACTTACTGCCAGTACTGTCAGACTCTCTGGAGCAGATAAACATCAACCTATTGCCACTATGCCTCTAATGCCAGGCATGGGCTAGAGGAGTATAACATCTAGCCCCCCTAGATTCCCCCTAGATTCCTGGGGGGGGGGGGGGGGGGGGGGGTCCATGAGGTGTCCTAATTTTAATCTGGACACTCAGACTACTGCTGCTAATATTGACCAACTCCAATAGGACATGTTCCTATAGTAATACTAAGCCTCTTGCAAAAGTTTCAGCATGCTTTCTGTTATACAGTTGTATGCAAAAGTTTGGACACCCTGGCCCAAATGCCATCATATTGTAAATGAAGAAGTAGTAAACACACAAGCCTCTGTAGGCCACAACATGCTCGGATCCCATCCCATTCTGATGTGATTCCATGAAGACGAATCAGGGTCACTAAACTGCTGGATGTCCAAGTGCAAGTGGTGCTCAGAAGACCAAGTGGGCTGTACAGACAATTGCTCTACCTTCCAGGGCAAGCCTTGGCTTTTGAGTTGAGAGTGTGTTCAGCCCTTGTGGGAGGGTGTAGCTCTCTTTCCTGCAGAGTACCAGGCTGACTGTACCGTGTAGTCTGTTAGACAGCCGTCAGTGTAGGACAGACAGTCGCTGACAAACCAGGGCCAAGGCCAGGCAGCAGACAGACGGGCTAAACCGGCCATCTGCTAGCTGCTTTGAGACGTCACACAGATTCAACTCTATTGAAACTGTGTCTGTTCCCTGAATGAAGCACAGCCGGATGGTCTGTTGTAGCAACTTAAATCAATATTGAGCTGCTTTAACCAACTTTCAGTTATGGTATGTGTCCAAATGTTTGTGGACACCTCTTCTACTGAACACCTTCAGCTACTTTAAGTACTCCCCTTTTCACTAGCAATGCCTCCAACATTACATTTCTCAACTTGTAAGGCACTTAAGGAGGCATTGGCACAGATACCTGTGGGTCGTTCAAGTCTCGAATCCAAAAGACGAGCCAAGGGACTCCTCAGAAGTCAAGTATTTGTTATATTAATATTAAAGCAATATTTGCCTTTTATCTCCTGTTGAAATATAAAGAAGCACACATCAGATACCAAACATGGCCAAACATGCATCTATGGCCAGTGATCAATAAAGTTCATTTGCTTTTTTTCAGGATTATTCCTTTAAACTAGAAAGTCAAAACAACATTGAAGTGGTGGTGGTGGGGGGGTCTTTCCCAAGAATTTCCAGAGTACAGAAGATCCGTCTATACATTCACAGTAAACCAGTAAACTCCGGAGGTCATAACCCATCACGAGAAAAGTGGAAAGAAACAGAATGGTTGCACAGTTAGTTATACCCACTTCCAGGTAGATTCTAGGCTGCTACTAGGCGGTTGCTATGGTATCCCAGGTGGTTGCTATGATGTTGTTAAATGTTTTTGCTATGATATCCCAAGTGGTTCCTATTTTGTGGCTAAGTGGACACTAGGTGGTTGCTATTGTATCCCAGGTGGTTGCTATGGTGTGGGTAAGTGTTTGCTGCGACATCCCAGGCGGTTGCTTTTTTGTCACTAAGTGGTTACTAGGTGGTTGCTATGGTATCCCAGGTGGTGCCTATGGTGTTGTTAAATATGTTTGCTATGTTATCCCAAGTGGTTGCTATTTTCTTGCTAAGTGGTTACTAGGTGGTTGCTATAGAGTTGCAAGGTTGTTGCTATTGTATTCCAGGTGATTGCAATGATGTGGGTAGGTGGTTAGGTGGGTAGGTGGTTGCTATGGTGTTGGTAAGTGTTTGCTGTGACATTCCAGGTGGTTGCTATTTTGTAGCTAAGCGGTTACTAGGTTGTTGCTATTGTATCCCAGGGGGTTGCTATGATGTCACTGGTATAAGTGCTTGCAAGGTGGTTACTATGGCATTGCAAGGTAGATTCTATGGTATTGCTATGGTAAGAGGTCGCCACGTCAGTGAAGTAGTGCTACCTGGTCACTGCTTGCCTGGTCTCAGGTTGTTGCTATAGGGCCATAGGTGGTTGCTTTGTTATCCCAGGAGGTTTATTTGAAGTTGCTAGGTGGTTGCTATAGTTGTGCTAGCTGAATGCTATGATATCCCAGGTGGGTTCTATGTAGTTGCTATGTTGTTGCTAGGTTGTTTCTATGGTGCATCCGTGTGTGTGGAAGCAAGCAGTGGTGCTCTGTTGTATTTAGGCAGTACTAACGCAGGGCTTGGCACTGACCTTACTATGGGTGATCTGCCGTACGTGTGTGTGTGTGTGTGTGAGGGGTGTGTAGGTGTCGGCAGCCTCCGACAGCCACTCAATATTCATCACCCCTGGCAGCGATGCGATGGCATCCATGACGAGAAAATGGACTTATGGGTAATTCGAGAGACGACGGGGACATATTCATCCAATTAGAGATGATAATCTCCTCGGCCAGTCGGGGCTGTGGTGGGCTCCCTGGGGGCCGCCCGCTGGCTGTAATGGATTTAGGAGCGTTCAGATTAAGTTAAGCCGCTCTGGAGTGGCACAATATGTCCACTCATCACAGCCTAGAGATGGTGCTTACTGATACGGGCTATCACTCACTCAGACACACCGCGCTTCTGCAGGAATAACGAACCAGCGCCGCTAATTTCAATAAGCACATAATTTAATGCGGTGCCAAAACAACGGATGCATAAAGTGGACAGAGAGCGATACTGTGACGTCTTGAATGAATGAATCACCAGTATCTGACTCGGAGAGACTGACAGACATGGGTTCGGTGATGTATTCCGCTCGATTAGACCCACGGAGGCGAGTGTAGCGACCAAGTTTGATCTAATCAAGCTAATTATCGCAGCTGTCAAATCAAAACCTCATAGCTGATCAGCTGCGTCATGATAAAGGCGTAGTTTGGCTAAAAACAAAAACGAACTAACGGGATTGATTGCTGAACCCAGATGCAGGCGATCAGCCAAGAAATGTTTGGTATCTGACGTGTGTTTGGTTAGTTTACAGCAAGCAATGCTAGGCTAATGTTGCTAACAAATACTGGAGATAGACTGTCACCAATTCCATCTCGTTAAATACTGGCCTTGCTCAGATTCTAAACTGAAATGTATCAGAAAGCTGTATTGGGGCAGACTGAGGCGCTATCACTGTGATCAGAGGGTCGCTGGTTCGAATGCCGATCACGGTGCTAGCCCTCGGCGAGGCCCGAGCGCAGTTGGCCTTGCTCTCTCTAGGGTGGGCGCTGGCCGTCACTGGGGTCTGCTAGCCAGGGAATACGACGCGTCCCTCCAGGCATGTTGGTTGGTTGTGAGGTTAAAAAAAAGAGGTGTGGCAGGCTGTGCACGTGTCGGAGTGTCGGGGCGTGTGTTGGTCTCGCCCTCACTAATGTCAGGGGGCATTGCATGTGATGAGGCAGGAAGGGGGGGGTATGTGTGGGTTGGGTAATTGGTGATCTAAATCTGGGAGAAAATGGGTAAAACATCTGAAATACATTTATAAAATTTAATAAACATTTTAAATATCATGAATAGACGTCAAATCGGAATTCTGTACTCTGAGAATTCTTGAGAAATGACGTTCCCCTTCATCCAGTTCTACTGCTGTTTAATAAGGATTCAGATGTACAGCTTAAAGGACTAATTTGGAAGGAAACAATCAAATGAACATGACTGATCACTGAGCCCAGATACAATCAATCAGCAAAGCTCGGTTTAATATCTGATGTGCTAGGAGATGCTAGGCTAATGTGGCTAACAAACACTGGATTCAGACTATCATCGATCCTATTTTGGAGAATACATTACCTCTTTAATACACTTAAACCTCTTAACCTACTTGAAAAATCTATCAAATCTATCAAAAAGCTGTGTATACAAGTACAAACCCAATCATTTACTAAAACGACCTCATATCGGAATTCTGTACATTTAAGAATTGACATTCTTGGGAATCAACATTTATTTATTTTACACTATTTTGGAGAATACATTACCTCTTTAATACACTTAAACCTCTTAAGCTACTTCAAAAATCTATAGAATCTTTAAGAAAGCTGTGAAGACAAGTCCAAAAACAATCATTCACTAAAACGACCTCATATCGGAATTCTGTACTCTGGAAATTCTTGGAAAACTGCTTAATGATGGATGTGCAGCTTAAAGGAACAGTTTGGCAAAGAATCTAATGAACATGACTGATCGCTAAGCCCAGATACAATCAATCAGCCAAGCTCGGTTTAATATCTGATGTGCTAGGAGATGCTAGGCTAATGTGGCTAGCAAACACTGGCACCGATCCTGTTTTGGAGCATACAAAAGGACCTAATTGAAAACCTAATTGGCAAACGGGTTGAAGCTAGTCCTAGATGTGTTCTAGTGTGCGATTCATGGAGGAGTCTAGTAGCATGAATCTGACTCCACCGCACTGAAAGAATGAAGGCCGTAAATCCCGCATTGTCATATCTCTGTGATTATTTGATTGGGAGGAGAAAAGAACTGGCTTATGTTATAAATTTGACCTCCTTCCCACAAAACCTCTTAACCTACTTCAAAAATCTATCAAATCTATCAAAAAGATGTGCAGACAAGTACAAAAACTATCATTTACTAAAACGACCTCACATCGGAATTCTGTACATTTGAGAATCAACGTTCTTGGGAAATCAACATTCCCTTTAGTTAACAACAGGAGATGCTAGGCTAATATTGCTAACAAACACTGGAGTTAGACTTTCAACGATCTCTTATTAACTACGCTTGCTTCAAAAAGGTACCTAAACAAGTACTAAAGAAACAGTTTAGTAAAACGTCATGGTTAGTGCTGGTATCGGAACTCTGTACTCTGGAAATTGTTGGGAAACGGATGTACAGCTTAAAGGAATAGATCAGAAAGAAAGAAAAAATCAATGAAGATCATTTATCTCTTATCCCAGATTCAGTAAATCATCCAAGAGCATGTGCGGTGTTAGACGTGCGCTTCTTTAGTTTACAACAGGAGATGCTAGGCTAATGTTGCTAACAAACACTGCACTTAGACTGTCACCGATCTCATCTTGGTAACTATATGTACAAATGATAAACTGTTCGTGCTTGAAAATCTATTAAAAGTTTCTAATCAAGTACAAAGATACTCTGACAATTCGTGCTTCTTTAGTTCACAGCAGGAGATGCTAAGCTAATGTTGCTAACAAACACTGGAGTTAGATTGTCACCGATCTCGTAATGCTGAAAATTGTAAAGGCAAAATTTTAGCAAACAAACATGTTGTACAGATGATTCATCAAATTAATGAATGTAGAAAAATGACACTTTTGCTATTCCATACCTGACTTGTGCGCCCCCTAGTGGTTGAACCTTCAGATCTGCTCTGTCTGTAGCTATATCTCCATTAATGAGGGGATTTTCCCTCTATTACGTAGCAGTGGGCAGCGACCTTCCCAATTGTTGACGCTCTGACTGGTTGCTGCCGCAACTTTCTGAATGATGATTCCGCAGCTTGAAGGAGTAGTTCGGTAAAAAATGTTGTCTTATTGATTATGGATCAGTTTGATCAGTGTTTTTATTGTACTGTGTTACTCCAGATGTTGGTGCTTGGGAATAATTGGGAATGTTAACCTTGGGATGCAAACCAGTATTACGTTGGATGTTTTCAGAATGTTCCCAGTACGTTATTTCTGTAACGTTGGAGGCTAACCTACCTCACTGAATTTCTCCTGTTAAAGATAAAGGATCAGTCTCTCTCTCTCGCTTGCGCTCTCTCTTTTTCTTTCTTGCTCTCTCTGTTGCGCCCCCCCCATCACATCCCACCTGCTTGGTCCATTTCATCCCCCCATCCTGATAAAGGAGTGGAGTGATTGTGTGCGCTTGCGGGAGACGTTTCTGAGATTTGATCTGATTGGCCTCACAGCTGTGTGAATTCATCTCGAAGAACGTCTCGACGAGAAAAGAAAGAAAAATCAATGAGCTCTATTCCAGATGTGCACACACACACACACATACATGCATATACACACGGTGGCATGTAGATGATGCACTAAATTGACAAAAGTATTGGGACACCTGCTCATTCCTTGTTTCTTCTGAAATCAAGGGTATTAATAAAGAGTTTATCCTGCTCTTATTGTAGTAACTGTCTCTACTGTCCAGGGGGGAAAGCTTTCTACCACTTTCAAGGGGCATTGCTGTGTGGATTTGATTGCATTCAGTGAGGTCAGCATGTTAGATGATCACCACACCACCTCATCCCCAACTCCCCATCTCATCCCAAAAGTATTGGATGGAGCCTCCACCATCCATCATTCCAGAGAACAAAGTACTTCCACTTCTCCACCGCTCAATGCTGGGGGGCTTAATACCACCACCCCCAATCTAGCCCACGCTTGAAATTAGACGGCATGGTGCCAGTAGGTTCATGTTTATCTGCTCAGAAAATCCAGAGAGTTCTAGTGTATTGGCACTACTTCTCTACAGGGGCTAGACAAGCTGTGTGTGTGTGTGTGTGTGCATTTGCACATATGTGTCAGCAATGGGTGCAACTTAAAATAGCTTAATGCATTCATTAGAAGGGGTGTCCACAACTATTTGGACTTCAAGTATCAGGGAATTCAAGGAAAAAACTCATTCAGCCTACTGTGAGGAAGCTAAAGCTTGCGCGTAATTGGGCCTTGCAACAGGACAATGATCCCAAGCATACCTCAAAGTCCACCAGGCTTGGTTTCAGAAGAAGTCCCGGAAGATTCTGGAGGAGTGGTTGTCACAGTTGCCTGAGACTTGAACCCCATAGAAAATCTTTGGTGGCTGTAGCAGCAAACCCAAGAATATCAGTGAACGGGATGTCACTGACCATGAGGAATGGGCTAAGACTTCTCAGGAGCGCTGCTGCCAGAAGCTGGAGTCTGGCTGTGCATCACATTTGCGGCAGGTCAGAACAGCAGAAGGGTTCTACTAAGTACTAAAGACGCTTGTCGTGAAGAGGTTGAGTAATTCTGAGACTGCAGGTGTCATTAAAAGTGGGATTTTGTTGAATTTGGGGAAAGCTCTTCTTCTATTAGTTATGTTGAGATATTTAAATTGGTCTTGTTTGATTGGTTGATTGCAAGTTTTTACATTTTGCTAATAAACCTAATTGACAAAGGGGTTGAAGCTAGTCCTAGATGTGTTCTAGTGTGCGATTCATGGAGGAGTCTAGTAGCATGAGTCTGACTCCACCGCACTGAAAGAATGAAGGCCGTAAATCCTGCATTGTCATATCTCTGTGATTATTTGATTTGGTAGAAGAAAAGAACTGGCTTATGTTATAAATCTGACCTCCTTCCCCCAAACTCTGCTGCTGTATTGCTCCCTGTACAAATCATCTGACTGCCAGGCTACATTTTCTATAGCACATTCCATAAATGCCAGATATTGCTTTAACCCTCAAATACATATGCACTATATTGACAAAAGTATTGGGACACCCACTCATTCATTGTTTCTTCCGAAATATTAAAAAATGGATCCTGCTTTTGTTGGAGTTACTAGAGTCCCTACTGTCCAGGGAAGAAGACTTTCTACTAGACTTTGGTAGATTTTGGAGCATTGCTGTGAGGATTTGATCATACCCAGAAACAAGCGCAACTCCCTAGCTCATCCCAGAAATAATGGGTGGAGCACCTACAGCACAGTTTCACCTGGCATAAGACATGGTGCCAATAAGCTCATGTTTATCTGCTCCAGGGAGTCCAATTGTATTGGCCCCTTTTTTATTGAAGACTAAAACGACTTGACAATTTTCATTTTTCGACATGTCATCTTTTAGTGATGTCCAGGTCCTGATGGGATCACAGACTTGCTTGTTCAGTATCAAACTGTTATTTTTCTTGGACAAAACTGACATATTTAAAAGCAAACAAACAAACATTTGGTGCACAAGTTTAATTTCTCGGTCAAAATTATCCATACACCCACTTAGATTATTAAATCAGTAGATCCAGCCAGTGATCATGATGGATTACAACTGGTAGCTTCTCTGGTAGCTCTTGGTGTCTTTACTTAACATGCATGATACAGTGTGTACACATATAGCAAAAATCAGTCTCCAGGAAATTCTCCTCATTGAGCGTTCCTCTCTGCTCCATAGGCTGATGGTCTGCAGCTTCTTTGCAAAGAGTTCTTTCAGAACTTGGTGGTGAAGGACATGCGGTGACTTCTAGAAGCAATTCTTGTCTGGAAGCGAAGCTACTGAGGAGGATTTACTGTAGACTGGGATTTCTGCCACTGCTGGTAGACCTGTATGACCGTATGCTTCCATACACCTACAGATTCAGCTACTTCCTTCACACTGTGTTCTTTGGTCACGCCCAAATGCAATCACTCCTTTTAGCCAATCATTAACAGTTTGCTTTGTGACCCATTTTCCACACTGTCTCAACTATTCTCAACGTCTGAGTCCTGTCACACACCCCACAGGTATTCATAGCCTGATTGAATACCTGGATATAAAAGGATTACATTTATATGTTCATTTTCTTCAAGAAGACATTTTATAGCCCTGCATGTCATCTAAAGTTACTAATATTGGTCTACTAATAGAGTAGCTTGGGGTTAAGGGCTTACGGGCGCAGCAGCAGATAGTGATCAGCCAGGGTCAAACCCATGACCTGTTTCAGAGGTCCTCTCTGTGACCTCACTCACCTGCTGCCAATTAAGAAATGCTTTATTTCACTTGTTTTAAAGTTGGATACAGTTGCTACGGATACTGGTCACGACCTTTTTGATAGCAAATGAGAAACGTTTCATCCTTTAGAGTTTCATGAAACTGCAGCGAAACACGAATTGACATCATTGCCCTAAAACATGTGCAGAACCCATGTGGTTTTACTGGTAATAAAATTCGTAATAAAAAATAAAATAATTACGTTTATGCCGCTGTCACTCAAAACTTTTTTTACTTTACATTAATCTACTTCCTTTACAGGCCGAACATCAGTCTAACTCCTTAACACTTCTTCATTTTCTCCTTTCTTTTCTCTCCCCCATGAGCTGAACTGCCCCCTGCTGTCTGCTCTCCGTTGGAGTCCATTGGATCCTGTCCTGCTGA
>NC_132879.1:3454264-3466764 GCF_030463535.1 Salminus brasiliensis
AAGTTGATAAGCTTGGTGACTGTGTAAAGAACCAAATACGAGAGGTTCTCCAAGTCTATTGCAGTAGGGAAAGCATTACAGCAGTGGGAATGTGGAGGACTCACATATTTTACTCCATCCCTGAGTAATTCTCTAATTTTCCCACAAATCACTTCAGTTGTATGGTGGAGAAGCAAGCCAGACAAGGTGAGGATCCGGTACACCATAGCAAGCAATCATATAGCAACACCCTGGCAACCACTAAGCAACAGCATATTAACCACTTAGGACACCTTAGCAAACACCTGAGATATTGTAGCCATCACCTTTGCACCCACCTGGGATACCATAGTTACCAACCACTTGAGATACCAAGATATCAACCTCTTAGCCACACCATAGCCGCCACCTTTCAATGACTTAGAAATTGCACGGCATCCACGTGGGATACCAGCTAGCAACAACTTAGCAGCCACCGAGTATCCCCATAGCAACCACAGCGACCACCTAGCAAACAGCTTAACAGTTCCAAGGTATGCCATAGCAACCATTTAGCAACATCATTGCAACCAGCTAGCAAGAACTTCACAGCCACCTGGAATATCATAATCACCACCAAGTAACCCCATAGCAACCAACTGGGATACAACAGCAACCACCTAACAGCACCATAGCGACCACCTAACAGCAGCCTAACAGTTCTGAGATATTCCATAGCAACCACTAAGCAATATCATTGCAAGCAGCTAGCAACATCTTAGCAGCCACCCGGGATATTATAGTCACCACCAAGTAACCCCATAGCAACCACATGGGATACCACAGCAACCACTTAACAGGACCATAGCGACCACCTAACAGCAGTCTAGCAGTTCTGAGATATTCCATAGCAACCACTAAGCAATATCATTGCAAGCAGCTAGCAACAACTTAGCAGTGACCTGGGATATTATATCCCAGACCACATGGGAAACCACAGCAATCACTTAACAGCGGCATAGCGACCACCTGACAACAGTTCCAAGGTATACCATAGCCACACCATAGCAACCACTTGGGATACCATAGCAGTACTTAGCAACCACATAGCACCAACTTAGCAACACCGCTAATAGCAACCACTTGGGATACCGTAGCAACAGCTTAGTAACACTATTGCAACCAGCTAGAACCACCAGAGAAACCAGCACCATACCAACTGTGGCTGCAGCTTGTAGCATCGTGTGTTTGGACAGCAGGTGGGTCAGCAGGTGGTCTTAATGGTGCCTTCCTGACGATGGAAACCGCCACACCTTATAAACCATGTTTCACAGGAACATCAGATCTACACCATAACGATGGTGCAAAAATAGTCAAGTCTTCTACATTCTACATCATTTATAAACGCTGGTGCTGATGTTTCCTCCACTGGGACGAACTCCTCCACATCCAATCAGAAGGCCATTCTTCTCTATCTGGATTCTTTTGGCTTGAAATAAAGCATGGCTTCAATGTGAGAGGTGTGTGACCAATCACAGAGCAGTCCAGGAGCTGAGTCAACATGAAAGAAAAGGAAAAGGAAAAAAAAATATATATATATATATGTATTAAAGTGTTACTGAGGACCTTCTCCACAAATGGAGCTGATCATAAAAGATTCCAAAAAAAAAAACCCCAGGAAGTCCATCAGAATTTTACTCAGTCTGTGTGAGGTCCAGGTGGGACTTGTCTGCTCTACACTTACATGGACATTCAAGGGCCGAGCCAATTTGTGTTTGCACTGCCTTTCTTAAAAGGTCCATATAGCTCATTTCCTGACTGCTGGAGTAAAGTGGGGAGATATTGGCAAGGAGGTGGTGAGTGTTAGGAAGGCTAAAAGCAAAAGCCTTGAAGGACAGGAAAGTAAGAACATTGTGAAATGTGGTAGTGAGTGTGTGAGATGTAGGATTTAGGTTAGAACATAGAACTTGTTCTTACAAATATATATATATATATATATATATATACAACCAAAAGTTTGTGGACACCTTTGTGGACACCTTTTCTTCTTTGTGTCTAACAGAATAGAATAGGACTCTTTGTAGCAGATCAACATTATGAACCTAGGGGGCAGGAGTTGGCTAGGGGTTGGCTAGGGTGGGCTAGAGGGGTATAAAGCCCCCCCAGCACTGAGCTGTGGAGCAGTGGAAGAACTGTGTTTTGTGGAATGGGTGGAGCTGGGAAGTTAGAGATGATGCGGTGTGGTATTCATCCAACATCCTGACCTCACTTGTTGCTGAATGCAATCAAATCCCCACAGCAAAGTCTTCTTCCCTGGACAGTAGACACAGTCACTCCAGGAAAAGCAGGATACACCCATACCCATACATAGCCATACCACAACACCTGAGATATCACAGCCATCACCTAATAACACCATTGCAACCACCTGGGATACCATAGTTACCAACCACTTGAGATACCAAATCAACCCCTTAGCAGCACCATACCCGCCACCTTTCAATGACTTGATGAATGAAATGGCACAGCATCCACGTGGGATACCACTGCAACCAGCTAGCAACAACTTAGCAGCCACCGAGTAACCCCGAGTAACCCCCCAACCAACTGGGATACAACAGCAACCATAGCGACCACCTAGCAACAACTTAACATTTCCAAGGTGTGCCATAGCAACCATATAGCAACACCACTGCAAGCAGCTAGCAACAACTTAGCAGCCACCTGGGATATCATAGTCACCACCAAGCCATGGTAACCACGTAGCAACCAACTGGGATTCCACAGCAACCACTTAACAGTGCAGTCACTCCAAGAAAAGCAGGATACACTCAATGAAACAGCAGGCGTCCCAATATTTTAGTCCATTTATTGTAGCACATAGACTGTATATAATACATATGAGGCATGTTACTGTTACACCCAGTCACTGAACACTTTATTAGGAACACCTAGAGTACACCTACTCATTAATACAATCATCCAATCAGCCAATCGTGTGGCAGCAGTGCAATGACGACGAGCTCAGTGCTCTTCAGTGCTCTTCAGTGCTCTTCCCAGTTACGCAGAACATCCCTGGGAGATGACCGTGACTTACCACAGTCACTGTACATTTAACTGACATACGAGGTCTGTGACTCCTTACATAGTCCTTGTCCTACATAGTATGAAAACCAACCTGTGTGTGTGTGTGTTGGTGTGTGCAGGGGAGCGGAAAAAAGAGAGAGAGAGGGAGAGAGAGAGAGAGAGAGAGAGAGAGAGAGAGGGAGAGAGAGAGGGAGAGGGGGGGCTACATGGAAAGAGAAACAGTGTGTGTGTGTGTGATCCTGTATCCTACTGCTTAAGAGAGAGCCTTAGTTAATCCTTCACTGCAGGGTCCACTCTCCACTCACTTCCCATCCCACAGAGAGAGCGCAAGAGAGAGAGAAAGAGAGAGAGAGAGCGAGCGCGCGAGACAGAGAGAGAGAGACAGAGAGAGAGAGAGCATCGATTGCTATGGCTTCTTGGGCAGCTGTGAGCTATAGAGGCTGAAGAGATTGAGAAAAGAAAGCCTGGCTGGAGCCATCAGCCTTTTATTCTCACCAATGACTCCACATCCATTCAGAGACCTTGACCATAGCTCTCTCTCTCTCTTGCTCGGCTTCTTGTGTTGTAATAGTCTGTTGTGAAGACCAATGCATCTTCAATTCACCCCAGAACCTCTTCTGTGTCCATGTGAGGTCCTACCTGCACTTTCTGACACTATTGGCCAGACGCTAGAGTCTTAAAGTGCCAGTGTGATAAAGTGCCCCTTTTCTTACAATTCATTCATTCAATTAACCCACCCATTCCAAACCTCCCCCAGCACCGGCAACGCTCCCAACACTGGGACTTTCTAACATGCGAAGTCATTCACCGCCTCTTTTTTTTGACTGCCGTGATGCTGCGTTGCCGGGCGGCATCACAGCAACGGGTCCCCGGCTATATACGGGTCCCCAGTCCCCGATATACTTATATTATATTAAAATGTATGGAAAGTTATGCACTGATCATCAGTGAGAATTTTTTATCTGGATAAAGGGTCAATATTTCACTTTACTTATTAAACCTTATAAATTAAACAAGTCACCTCTTTATTAAACAAGTCACCTCTCCCGGCTGTTCCATTGGGTGAAATTGTGAAACATGATTAATTGCCCATTTCAGCTCGACTGGCTAAGTAGTAGCATGATAGCCAATACAGTCGAAAGGGGATCAGCTCGACTGGCTAAGAAGTAACAAGATAGCTAATACAGTCGAATGGGGATAGCTACATTTTGAATGTGTGGGGCATCATCGTCCCTTTTCAAGCCTTTCGGAGGTCTCTCCACCATCCAGACACCTCACCAATGTTTACACGTCTTCGCTTCGCCTTTTCTTTTGGGCTGACTGGGGTTTTTATCCCCAGATGGGTACGCCCATCACACCACCAGTATCCTAGAGTCCTAGGGCAAGGGCACTCTCCTCCTCCAAATAATCCTCCAATTAGGACCAGAGGTGGGTAGCAACACACTACACTGCACTATGTACACACACTAGTGAACTAGGGGCACTAGTGAACACACACCCAGAGCGGTGGGCAGCCAACTCCAGCAACCCGGGCAGCAGAGAGGGTGAAGGGCCTTGCTCAAGGGTTCAACAGTGGCGGCTTGCTGAGCCCGGGTATCGAACCCACAACCCTGTCATTAAAACACCCTGGAGCTCTAACCGCTGAGCCACCACCACCATCGCTTTCCCAGCATGCAAACATACTGGACAGCTTGTGAACTGTGAGGACACACTTGCTGAACCTGACAAATTTGAATTTGATTGAAAACGTATGCTGCGCCTTAAAGTAGCAGTATAAAACAGGTGGGGGCTAAAAGCTGCTCACGAACCAGAAGCCAGAAACATCAAGAACACAGGAGAAAAGAAAGAAAGTGACTTTATGGAACAAACACAGACACACACACACACACACATCCGTGCTCACAAATACACGTGACTGCTCATGGACAAACACACACACACACACACACACACACACACACAGACACTCACGCGCACTGTTCTGACATTATCACAGCATGGTCATTAAAGTCTTATGGGGTCCTGCGGTGCCAGAGCTTCCCAGCATGGCTTTTTATTCCCGGGTTAAGTTCTGCCTCCTCTGCCGACCCCCACCTCAATTCAGCACTATTCAGCACTACTCGGCTAAAAGAGGTCACTTCACTGCCAGCCAAACAAGGCCCACTAGAGAGAGCTGACATGGAGAGATGTGAGAGGGGGATAGAGAGAGAGAGAGAGGGAGAGAGAGAGGGAAGGAGGTGGATAACAAAAAAAAGGGGACAACACTTTGTCAGAAGGGCTCACTTCTCCTGCTGGGTTTAGGAAACGCTGAGTAGAAAATGTTCTCTGCGTCGAGATCACATCCAGCTCAGGACCACAGCATTAACGAAGGCGAGGTGGAGGGGAGGAGAGGAACACACTCTCTTTTACTACATAGAGGGCAAAAACACACCCCTGGATCTTTAGGGTTCATTCTAAATATTATTCACTGAACTCTATTAATATCACCACTATTAACTATCATTACCCTGACCATCACTGCCATGACTATATTAATTATATATATATTAATGATTTTTTTAAATGTATCTTTAATGTTATTCATTATGTTAATTAGTCTTTTACTAATTACTGATTGCATAAAGCTGCTTTGTGACAACAGCAGTTGTAAAAAGCGCTATACTGTCAGGTCCGCGTCATCACGCCCGCCCCCGGGGCTGGAGCCCGTAGGCTCCCTTAAGGACTTTTGTCGAGTTTCAGTTGAAGTTTGATTCAATGTCTCGGTTCAGTGTCTGTTCATGTTCATATGTTTGGTTCAGTTGGTTTTGTTAATCACGTCATGTCTTGTTTAGTAATGTGTTTCACCTTAAGGAGCTCGGCTACAGAGCTCCTCGCCGAGAATTGTAGTTTCAGAGCCTCGAGGTAGCCCGAGACGTTGATACACGGATCACGGGTTGTTTAGGCCAGTTTGGTTCACAGTTCAAGTCCTCTACGGGACTTTGCTTCTTTCGTCTGGTTTTGCGAGGCACCTTCGTCCGCTCCCTGGATACATCCGCGACTCTCGCTCCAGCTAGACAACCCTCTTCCACTTCGCATCTCCAGGTTTGGTCAGCCTAGCCATTTATGGTTCTGCGGCTGGTTCCCCAGCTCTCTCCCCCCAGTTTGTGTAATCTCTGTGTGGTTCACGCTTGTCCTTAGTTTCCCCTGTAATCTCCCCAGGTTGTTTTGTGTTGTTCCCAGTTCTCCCTCACCAGCTCACCCAGCTCAGCTCCCAGATACCCCCCCTCCCCCAGTCTCAGGTGTGCTTTGTGTTTGCCCTCCTTTAGTTGCTGCATCGCTTGCTTTCGTTTACCCTCTGTGTTGTACCCCTTTTCTGTAAGTAAGTAAGTACTTGCATTGGATCCATCTCTGCGAGTGTTCGTCCCTCGGTGTCTGGCCTAACCAGCCATGACATCTACAAATGAATTTGACATGACCTGACTATTGCAATATTACTTATTTAAAAAAAAAGATTATTATCCAGTTATCTTTAATATCTTTAATATTCCATTATTCCATAATTACTGTGAATTATTCAATAAATATTATAAATTACTCAGTACCTGCTATTGATTATTCAGTACCTACTATGGATTGTTCAGTGCCTATTATGAATTATTTGTGAAGTATTTATCAGTACTGTGGATTATTCCATTATCTACTGTCATGTTGGCCAGGCGTTTTATATGTTATATTAAAATATAACAAGGTAAACACAAAATAGGGAATATAAACAAGACAGGATAACGCAGGGGAGCCGCACTCTAGTGGACACAACTGGAAAACAAAACAGGGAACTGGGAGGAATACAGAGCTTGGGACAGGCCGCTAGGGACTTGGGACAGGACAGGGAGACAAGAACTAAACAGGGTAGGCAAAACCAAGGCAACTGAGCAGTGTGGATGAGGGCTGAAAGGGGAAACAACACGTGAAGCAGCGCTTCGGAAAGGTTAAGGGCAAAACTAAACTAAAACAAGGAGCAAGGCACAAAGAAACAAGGCGAGGTGAGGCGAGGCGAGGAGCAAGCAAAACTGACCATGGAACACACTGACCAACGTGGTTGACAGGGCTAATTCACGGCACCTACCAGTCTGGGCTTAAGAAACCCCAGTCCCAGGTGCCGTGACTCGTGAGCAATGAGGAGGAAGTCCTTATTTGGAACTGTGGGCAGAGTCCCGAAATTGCCTTGGGGGAGAGCATGGCAACGAGGGCCTGACATCTACTGATTTCTTCATTATCTTCTTTGAATTATTCAAAAACTACAATTGATTATTCAGTAAAGAGTGAGAATTATTCAGTATCTCCTACCATTATGCTTCTATAACATTACAGATTATTCAGCAACAAGTATGAATTATTCAGTGCCTTTATTCAGTATGCACTCTTAATTATACAGTGTCTACTTTACATTATTCAATAACTACAATCGATTATCTGGAAACTGGTGTGAGTTACTCAGTATCTACTTTGAATTATTCAGTGCCTATTATGAATTGTTTATATAGTATATAGTATATAATGTGGGTTTTTCGGTTATCTACTGATTTGTTCAGTTTCTTTTAAGAATATACCTGCTATGGATTGTTCAGTATGTATGAATTATTCAGTATCTTCTATGATTTATTCAGTACCTACTTGTAATCACTCAGTAACTACAATGGATTATGTAGTAACTAGTGTGAATTATTCACTGTCTACTATAATTAATATTCAGTAAATATTAGGATCACTACTTGTGATCATAACTTCACCAACTAGTATGCATTATCCAATATCTGCTTTAAACTATTCAGTGCCTACTATGAATTGTTCAATATGCACTATAGATTATTCAGTATACACTCTTAATTATGTGTACAATGAATTATTCAGTATCTGCTATGGATTATTTAATATCTACTTTGAATTGTTCAGTACCTGCTATGGACTATTCAATGTCTACTTTGAATCTATTCTCAATTTTTCAGTACCTGCTATGAATAATTCAAAACTGCTATGGACTATTCAGAATATCCTTTAAATTATGCAATACCTACTTTGAATTATTTAGTATCTACATTGAATTATTCAGTATATACAATGAATTGTTCAGTATCTACTATGAATGATTCAGTAACAGCTATGGACTATTCAGTATATACTTTGAATTATTCAGTATCTACTATAAATGGTTCAGTATCTACTTTTAATTATTACATATGTATGAATTATTTAGTAACTATTCTCAATTATTCAGTACCTACTATACGTAATTCAGTACCTGTTATGGACTATTCAGTGTGTATTTTGAATTATGCAATACACACTATGGATTACTCAATATCTACTTTTAATTATTTAGTATGTTTGAATAATTTAGTATCTACTATAAATGATTCAGTACCTGCTATGGACTACTCAGAATTATGCAATACCTACTACGAACTATTCAGTATCTACTATGAATTGTTCAGTACCTACTATAGATAATTCAGTACTGGCTGTGGACTATTCAGTACATACTTTTAATTATTTAGTATGTATGAATTATTTAGTATCTATTCTCAATTATTCGGTACCAACTATGAATGATTCAGTACCTGCTATGGACTATTCAGAATATTATTTAAATTATGCAATACCTACTATGAATAATTTAGTATCTACTATGAATGATTCAGTACCTGTTATGGACTATATTTGGTGTATACTTAGAATTATGCAATACTGTCTATGAATAATTCAGTATCTACTTGCATCTAATGCTTGAGACGTCATGCTCTCTACTGGATTCATATCTCATCACCCTTTTCTTGCCTAGTTTTGATAAAACAAGCAAATCTAACAGCAGCATTTTTGTTGGAGAGGTTTAGAAAGTGCCACAACGTGAACATTAGAAGGGGATGCCTCATAAAAAAAAAAGCACTGCTCGGGGCTGGTGTCGACAGTTCGTTCTTCTCATCTGCTCTGTGGTTGGTGTCCTGTCAACATGCTGTAGCTTCACGTTCACTTAATGTTTTGAAGAACTTTACTTGGCTATGGTTGCTGGATGGATTGATGGATAGCGAAACGAAAAAAAAAGTTGACCTAGACTAGACCTAGAACTCTGCTTCTCTCTATCTAACTCTCTCTCTCTCTCTATTTCACACTCTCTTTCTCTCGCGCTCTCTCTCAGTTAGTGGATATGTATGGCTTATGGATCTAACCCAAACCATCGCCTCTCCACTCCGCATCATTGGAGCTTCTATCTCTCACACCTGACTGGCTTTTCCACTAAAGCACTGCACACACACACACACACACTTCTCACACTCCACATTTTTTTCTCCGGACCCCCCACCCCTTCTCTCTCGCTCTCTATCTGCATTATCTTCTGCTCTGGTGGTGGAGTTGCTCCTTTCGTCGGCTGATAGCAGAAAGCTGTGGTTGAGCAATCTGCCAGACAGCCAGGGCTATCAGATACGCATGGAATCCTAATACCGGCCAACACACTCTGAGCTGGTGTGTGTGTGTGTGTGTGTGTGTGTGTGTGTGTGTTTAAGTGTGAGTGGTGAACCACAAAGAGAGAATACGACAGCTAAAATTAGTGTCACTGTGAGCCGAAGTGTTTGCGACTGAGCTAATATTAGAGACCGGAGGCCGAAAAGAGGAAAATCGCACAAACACCAACTTCCTGATCCCACCGTTTCTCCCGTTCTCTCTCTGTTACTGTGTCTGACTCTCTCTCTCTCTCTCTCTCTCTGGGTGTAGGGTAATGAAATAGAGTGAAGGGCCTATTCATTTTTCCCGCTGAAAAACAGCGCAGAGTGTCTCTGGGCAAATGGAAAAAGACATATATAAGGCATCCCTTTTACAGAGGACCATCAGGACCAAATACAACCCCCTCACCACCCCAACCTCCCACCCACACCCTTGGGCTGTATAGTTACTCATAGCATTGATATACTGCAGCTTGTTCAAATATAATACAGCCAGTAGAAATCAAAGGCTTGGACTACCTGTATTTCATCATCGTAAAGACTCTTTGATCTAAAGGCTCATCCTGAACTCCAGACTGAAGACCATACACCAATCAGACATGAGACCAAGAAGTCCACTGAAGTGCACAGCACTGACCGTCTGGCTGTAGTGGCTCCTGTCAAGGGGTGGATATATTAGGGAGCAATTAAACATACGAAGCATAAGAGGCATACTGGGATGGCTACACAGAGATGACTGGGTCAGAACATCTCTGAAACATCAGGCCGGTCTTGTGGGGTCTTTTTCAGGCATCACACAGGTCTTGTTCCCGGTATGCAGTGGCCATTACCTACCAAAAGTGCTCCAAAGAAGGACAACCGGTGAACCAGCGAGAGCTAAAGCATCTGCCGCCAAAGGGACAGAGACTTCAGAGGTCTAGAGGAGTCCATGCCTTGATGGTTTAGAGCTGGGAGGGGGACCCACGCTATATTAAACAGGTGGTTTTAATGTTATGGCTGATCGTTTGAGACGTACCACCACTTTGGCTTCCATTCTGGAGACTCACTTTCAGAGTTTCTCCAAAGTTTAGTCGGTCAGTTTTCTGCTTCTCGGCATCCGAGTCGTCCCAAACACGTTCACAGATATTAAGGTCTGGACTCTTGGTTGGTCAGTCCATTAACTGGTCTGTTTGTTCAACATGAGGGAGGGTAACCCAGTTTCTCTCCGATATAATCATTTGCAATCATTTGCTTGTCAGGCAGTGTGGTCATACTTGTGGGACTGTCGGACTGGTCTTGAAACATGGTTATGCTGGTGAACCAGCATGGCGGTCCAACTGGTTGACCAGCTTGGTCATGCTAATCATGCTGGTTGATCAGCTTGGTCATCACTTGATCTAGCCTGCTGAAGTACACAATATGGACAAAAGTATTGGGACACCTGCTCATCCACTGTTTCTTCTTTTAGAAGAAGGCCTTCTACTAGATTCTGGAGGTGCATTACTGCGTTGGTGAGGTCAGCACACCACCTGATCCTCAGCTCCCCAACTTCGGGGATGAAGCACCACCTTCATTTCAGAGAACACAGTCCTTCCACTGCTCCACAGCTCAATGCCAGGGGGCTTTATACCCCTCTAGCCCACGCCTGTCATTAGCTGTGTGGACAGTGAGGAAAATGAAGGGGTGAAGGCTAGATTATTCACACCAGGAGTTCAACTTCAGGAGTGTGAAGACCAGCAAGAAGTTTGGACAGCGTGTCCAATTGTTTGTAGACGAACAGCTTCAGAATCGGCCTGATTATCCTGGGGTGTGGGCCAGGCATAACTGTGCTAACCACACTGCTTTGCATTCATGCTGATATTCCTTTCCACCAAACAGCAGTGGTCACCACTGAAGAGCTGATCAAGATACAGAAAATACAAAAAAAAAACCTTCAGATCCTTCTTAAGGACATTAAAGAAGAAAGCTATCATTAAAGTTTTAGATTTAACGATTGAGCCACTCAAAAATAAAGCTCAGAGCTCCGGAGCTGAGTGCAGTTAAAAGAGGTTCCTTTATGAAAAGACACACTGAGGAACTTTAAATGTGTGAATTAGACGATGATTAAAACTTGCGTTCAGATAAATCCAGAAGTGAAGGATGTGATCTGATTAGAAATGCCCACTTCCGAACGGTCGGATGACCTCACGTGTTTGCAGACCCCCCTGCAGACCCTCTGTTGATACTCTAGACCTTCATCAGTGGTCAGGGGATCAATGGTTCTGACCTGTACATGTTTGGGTGGTGGATCCATTGTAGGTGGCCTCTTTTCCACTGCAGGGCCGAGCGGTTCTGAGCGGCATGGAACATTTACAAACCAGGCTGAGCACGACTTCCTCAGCACAGCTAGGTAATCGTATTCAGGGCCACAGAACCTGTTGGTGGAAGGCCTAGTCCAGTAGCACTAGTGTGACGTTCGCCCACCGTCTACTGGGCTTGTCCAACATTGCTAGCGCAGCATTAGCATGGCCCGGCTACCAGGCTCACCCAGAATTATTACCGCGACGTTCGCCCACCGTCTACTGGGCTCGTCCAACATTGCTACCGCAGCATTAGCATGGCATGGACTGCTGTCTTTGAGCTTGTTGAACATCAATACTGTGCAGTTAGCATGACCCGGCTACCAGACTTGTCCAACGTTACTACCGTGGCATTCGCCCACTGTCTCGTCCAGCATCGCTACCACAACATTAGCACAGCCCGGCTACTTTTGCCCACCATCTATCGGGCTGATCCAACATTGCTACCACACCATTAGCATGGCCAGCTACCAGGCTCATCCAACATCACTACCATGGTATTTCGCCACTGTCTATCAGGCTCTTCCAACATTGCTACCACACCGTTAGCATGACCCGACTACCAGGCTCACCCAACATTACTACCGAGGCATTCACCCACTGTCTATCGAGCTCGTCCATCATCGCTACCGCAGCATTAGCACAGCCCGGCTACATACGC
>NC_132879.1:3469264-3521764 GCF_030463535.1 Salminus brasiliensis
TTAATTACCCAAGAAACCAGGCTTGGAATGAATCCAAGAAAATCAGTTGTCACTTTTCATCAGCCTCCTGAAAAATGGCTGCTGAACGATACACACACACACACACACACACACATACACACACACACACACACACAAGTAGAAAGGGCGAGAAAATCAGGGATATAAATGGTAGAAGTATCAAAACCTCTGAGTTCTGTGTGACACCACAATGCATCTCTTTTAAATCACACACACACACACACACACACACTGAGCCAGAGTATGTGTGTGTGTGTGTGTGTGTTATATTTAACTTCATATTCCCCCGTGTGGAGAGACAGTGACGGATCACCTCACTCTGTTCAATACAGATCCATAGCTTCTCATTTAATAAACGCTCCTCAGCCAATCCTGGCTCGGTGCGACAGTCACATGACCCACGGTGTTATGACCTCGGAGCTACTATAATACAAATTACATCACGCTTATGAAAAAGTAATGATTTCCGCTTGGAGAGATGCGCTTTATGAGCTCGGCGCAGGAAAACCACGACTTCACTCATTTGTTTTAGTGGCCGTGTGGAGCTGCAGAGATCCAGCGTGGGGACGAGAGGGGAGGAGCCAAAGATCTATCAGATCCACCAGTCAGATCAGCAGCAGGTGACCAGCTCGCTCGCTGATCTCCGGACTGTCTGAAATACACTACATATGTCTAAATATTTGTGGACACCCCTTCAGCTACTTTAAGCTGCACCCATTGCTGACACAGATGTAGACCCTGTAGTGAAGCACTGCCAATAGAATAGGACCCTCTGGAGCACCATGCTGCTGCCTAATGCCAGGTATGGGCTAGAGGGGTATAAAGCCCCCCAGCATTGAGATGCTGTGGAGCAGTGAATTTGGGGAAGTTGAGGTGGGGTGATGATCATCCAACATCCAAATCTCACTGAAGGCAATCAAATCCTCACAGCAATGTTCCAACTCCAAAATCTAGTTGAAAGCCCTCTTCTTCTCTGGACAGTAGAGACAGTCACTCCAACAAATACCTTAATGATTTCAGAAGAGACGGTTTGTGAGCAGGTGTCCCAATACTTTTGTCAACAGTGTGTGTAAGCCTAAACATGTCAGTTACGCAATGTGTAACACTGAGCAGAGTGGAGGAATTATGGGAAATGTCCAGCAAGATTTCGGTCTGTTTGGGCCTCTCCCAGTGCTCTCTCTCTCTCTCTCTCTCTCTCTCTCTCGCTCTCTCTCTCTAGCTCTCTCTCTCTCTCTAGCTCTCTCTCTTCTCAGTTCCCTGTGCTCTCTCTCACTTTTCTCCCAGTGCTCTCTCTCTCTCTCTCTCTCTCTCTCTCTCTCTCTCTCTCCTCTCCCAGTGCTCTCTCTCTCTCTCTCTTTCTTTTTTGACAATGTTGGCAAAGCACACAAAATAACATTTGAACAAAATATCAAGAATAAAATGAACAACAGAAATAATAATTATTATCAACTAATAATAATAAACATAATTAAATAATCTATCTCCCCCCTCTCTCTCTCTCTCTCTCTCTCTCTCTCTCTCTCTCTCTCTCTCTCTCTCTCTCTATGAAGGGAGCAGGGACAGAGGAGAGGAGTAAAGGCAGGAGAAGAGCAGGGCTCTAATATCTCTGTGTAAATAGTAATTAGTTGAACCAATCATCTCCAGATCAATACCGGGCTTAACACTGGAGATATAGCAAAACACACACACACTCACATGCACACACACACACACTGAGGTCAGATGTCAAAAGGTCACAGACTTATTTAAAGCCTTGAATGATTTGCTGATGCTGTGTGTGTGTGTGTGTGTGTGTGTGTGTGTGTGTGTGTGTGTGTGTGTGTGTGTGTGTGTACGTATGTGGGCGACTATTCTAAAAAGAAAAAAAGAGGTCTCTTCCTTCCGAGATGTCAATCAACAGATGTAGACGCGCACACTCACGCACGCCTATCGGCGAATTTGCAATTATAAACAGTGCTTATTTTCATCTAAAGAGGATCTGCACTAATCTGATACATATTAACAGGAATCAAACACTTTTATTAGAGAAATTGAAAGCATGTACAATGGTAATCTTTCCCAATTAGTCAAGAGGAGGGCAAGAGGGAAAAAAAGGAAAAGGCTTAACATTTGAGTCAGACAGAAATGTCTAAAGAGGGGACCAGACGCCATGCTCCACGGAATTGAGCAAACTAAATTAGCATGTCTAATTAGCTCTAAATCCTTGACAGTTTAATGTTTGAGATTAAAGCAAAAGTCTAAATGCAAAAGAGCTCATTTGCTGCTCAAATATATTAAGTGTCCGTGTACATTTTACTTATTAAAAGACGGAAAGTGACGGGTGCTCCTAGTAGAGACGTAGTGATAATTTAATAAATAATAGAAACGCTGTTATTCATAATATCCTTCACTTTTACATTGAAGGCATTTAGCAGACACTCTTCTCCCGAGCGACTTACAGAAGAGCTTCACTGTTTACTCAGTTACTTAGCTAGTTTATAAAAGCCAGGATCCAAAGATCCCTCTAAGCTTAAATACTACTAAACACAGAAGTCAGTATCGAGACTACAGGACTCTCAGAAGTCTGCATTTGAAGACAGCGAGCTTTGGGCTCCCAGGGGAAGTTCGTTCCACCCCTGGAAAAATGTCTGGACGCTCGTCTTCTGTGGATCTTAAAGGATGGCGGGTCGAGCCGAGCCGTACTCAAAGCTGGAAGGACTCTTGTTACTGATCAGCTTTTGACCATTGCCATCAAGTATGGAGGGGCTGGCTGGTCCAGTCTTGGCTTTGTAGGCCAGAGTCAGGGGTCTGAATCTGATGACTTGGGCAGCAGCTACAGGAAGCCAGTGAGAAGAGAACACAGCAGCAGAGGAGGAGCTGAACATGGCTGAACTTCTGGATCAGTTGCAGGGGTCTGATGGTTTGCAAAGGGAGACCAGCCAGAAGGGAGCTGCAGTCAAGTGTTGAAGTGACGAGAGACTGAACGAGCACCTGGGCGACTCTCGGGAGAGGAAGGGTCGAATCCTCTGGATGTTGTAAAGGAGAAATCTGCATGACCGAGTCAGGTTATCAGCTGCTGTAGTTACTGTTATCTGGGGTTAAGCTTTACCTTAGGACTTTACACCTGAGATAAGTCTGTTTGACTTAAAGTCATTTGTTAAACGAGGTAATTTTTAGGACCAATCACAGTGAGGGGGAGGTCTAAGAACAAATGAGGTGGGTTTTAAGACCAATCAAAGAAAGGGGAACGTCTAAGAGCAAACAAGGTGGTTATACAACCAATCACAGTTAGGAGGAGGTCCAAGAACAAAACAATGTGGGTTTTAGAACCAATCGCAGTGAGGGGTACGTCTAAGAACAAACAAGGTGGGGTTTAGGACCAATCGCAGTGAGGGGTACGTCTAAGAGCAAACAAGGTGGTCATAACAACCAGTCACAGTGAGGGGGAGGTCTAAGAACAAACTAGGTGGGTTTTAGGACCAATTACAGTAAGGGGGAGGTCTAAGAACAAACAAGGTGTGTTTTAGGACCAATCACAGTAAGGGGGAGGTCTAAGAACAAACAATGTGGGTTTTAGGACCAATCGCAGTGAGGGGAATGTCTAAGAACAAACAAGGTGGTCAAAACAACCAATCGCAGTAAGGGGTATGTCTAAGAACAAAGAAGGTGGGGTTTTAGGACCAATTGCAGTAAGGGGAAGGTCTAGGAACAAACAATTTAGGTTTTAAGACCAATCACAGTGAGGGGAACGTCTTAGAACAAACAATGTGGGTTTTAGGACCAACCGCAGAAAGGGGGAGGTCTAAGTACAAACAAGGTGGGTTTTAGGACCAGTCGCAGAGAAGGGGAGGTTGAAGAATAAACGAGGTAGTCATAACAACCAATTGCAGTAAGGGGGAGGTCCAAGAACAAACAAAGTGGTTTTTAGGACCAATCGCAGTGAGGGGGAGGTCTAAGAACAAACAAGGTGGGTTTTAGGACCAGTCGCAGAGAAGGGGAGGTTGAAGAATAAACGAGGTAGTCATAACAACCAATTGCAGTAAGGGGGAGGTCCAAGAACAAACAAAGTGGTTTTTAGGGCCAATCGCAGTGAGGGGGAGGTCTAAGAACAAACAAGGTGTGTTTTAGGACCAATCGCAGTGAAGGGGAGGTCCAGGGACATTCCAGAGACCCAGTTATAGCTACTTCATGCTTCTGCAGATCCTATGAAGCCTTTGTGTAGCTCAAACCTTCAGAGAAAGTGTTGGCAGATAATTTAGCTCTTGAAAGCGCTTCAAAACAAAAGCTAGTCCTAAAAGCGAAGGACGGCTGTGTGTCCAAAGTGAGCATCACCTGCCCACACATGCCAACACGAGCGCACTTTACTCCTCTCCAGACAGGTGTAATTACATGCCATTTGTAAATAAATTAAAGGCACTTCTCACCCAATGGCAAAAAGAAAATCAATTCCTCAATCAATTATGTCTGCATGAGGTTGCTCAGTCAGGTCCTTCCGCCAAATCCATCAAGTGCTGGAAAAGAGAGGGAGAGGCGGAACGATTGATTAGCGAAAGAAAGGGTGAGGGGTTATGAACCACAGGGTTGTATAATCTGTTAGAATGCAATTGCTTTCAGAGTGCCATTCATTCCTTCAGATTAAGACAAGCAGACAGACAGACAGACAGATACTCAGAGTCGTCCAGTCCTGAAACTCAACGCTTCAGGCAGTCAAGATGCAAACTGCTTATTAGTTAAAACAATAGGACACTCTGTGGATAGACTACTAGTCCAAATATTTGTGGACACCCCTTCAAATGAATAACTAGTCCCTGTAGAGATGTACAGCCTATAGGAGCAGCCTCTCTGGAGCAGATCAACATGCAGCTGTCTAATACCAGGCGTGGGCTAGTAGAGGGGTATAAAGCCCCCCAGCATTGAGCTGTGGAGCAGTTATATATATATATATATATATATATATATATATATATATATATATATATTATATGTAATTATATATATAATACTTTTCATTGAAATAAAAAAATAAATACAATTAAGATTGTGAGTTTAATATATATATATATATATATAATTATAAATATATATATATAATTATATGGAATTCTATATATATAATTAAATATAATATAATTACATATAATTATATATATATTTATAATTATATATATATATTAAACTCAAAACCCTTAATTTTATTTATTTTCTAATTTCAATAAAAAGTAGTGCCATAAGTCTTTCTGAGTGGGGTGGCAAAAATAGTATCATTGTGCTTCCTGGCCAATTATTAAACATTGTTGATTTAAATGTTTTTTTAATAATAATTCTTGACACTAAGACACCTGAAAAATCAGACATGAAAAAACGGTCAATTTAGTACTATCTTGAAAAATTCCAAATTAAATATACTTATCATCAAAGAACATGGAATATACCCCAACATTATATATTTTATGTAATTTATTGTTTTCAGTTATTACTCAAATAATTAGTCCAGTTTTAAAGATTTCCTGGGGATTTTTTGATGAGCCAGGCTTTTGCTAGTACCTGTTTTCAAGGCAGCATGCATATAAGCCCCTTAATCTGGCTACATATAGAGCAGTTATAGGGGAAGGTGGGATTGGTGAGCTGTACAAATCGAAGGCGATTGTAGAAGCAAAGGCTAACATAACATCAGAATTCAGAATCCCATCCGGACGCGTTTTATAGACCCCGAGAAGTGGACATGTCCTAGTTTTACACAGCTGATGTTAGCTAAAAGTCCCTAACTTATGTTATAGTGCATGTGTAGAACTTGTAGGCCTATCATAGCTAACCCCTCAACCAGCCGACGGCCCGAAAGTGCTATTACACACTTCTATTAGCAGAGAACAGCCCCACCAGTTTGTACAGACGTCCCAGTAGTTATTGAGTAATAGGCCTTAGTGTGTGATAAGCCTTTCTAAGTTAAGGGGATGAAGTGGCCGTGGCTTTTGAGGGGTCACCAATAGTTAAATGCTAGGTTTGAGAAACACTTCAGTGCAGTCTAGACTCCTCCCTCGATAACAGGAATAAGGGGACCTTTATATATGGAACAAATATGAGGTGGTTGGTGGTGGAAGGGTGGAGATCCGGAGATCCAGAGATCCAGAGATCCTTGGGTTTCTGCGCACACCTCACCTGACCATCATCAGAAATCTCCACTGCTAAAGAAGACGCATCTCACCTCCCACCCCCTTTAATATGTATGCACAGTGAGAGAGTGTGTGTGTGTGTAAGAAGACATTAATCAAATGCTTCTGACACACCTCCTCATTAATCATTGTGTTGAAAGGGAGAGAGCCAGAGAGCGAGAGAGAGAGGGAGAGAGATTTGATCCAGTCTGTCTTAGAGCATCCTGAACACCCTGTCCAGGGAGGCAAACCACGTAACCTGCCAGCACAGCACTACCTGATTGAGAACCACCTCCACATTATCACTAACATACACATAGAATTAAGCAAATCCTCTGGGCTTATCATCCTGTTACTAATCTCAAGACTTAGTGACTATTAAATCCTGCTATACACTATGTGTCCAAATGTTTATGGACACCCCTTCTAATGAATGCATGCAGCTACTTTAAGACACAGATGGGCAAGAGTAGAGCAATACTGCCAATGGAATAGGACTCTCTATAGGAATAGGAGCAGATAAATAAACATGACCTTATTGGCACCATGCTGCCTAATGCCAGGGGTGGGCTAGAGGGGTATCAAGCCCCCCAGCATTGAGCTGTGGAGCAGTGGGAGAACTGTGTTCTCTGGACTGATGGTTTGAGCTCCATTCAATATTTCATTTGGGGAGTTGAGGGATGATGAGGGATGATGAGGAGGGGTGGTGACCATCCAACATCCTGACCTCACTAATGCAATGCTCCAGCTTCAAAATCTAGTAGAAAGCCGTATTCTCTGGACAGTAGAGACAGTTACTCCATCAAAAGCAGGAGAAGCTCTTTTTAATAACCTTGATTTCATAAGAAACAGTGAAAAAGCAGGCGTCCCAATACTTTTGTCTATACAGTGTACATACACAATGAATAATTCTATGAACCAGCGATATAGCCTGAATGCCACTGGGGTTGGGGGTTGGGGGTGGGGTTCTGGTTATCAGTTGAGGAGCCCATTAGGAAGCATTATGTCCTAGACATGCTATATTAATGTTGACAACCACCAACTAGCCAGCTGGCCTGCTTCACGGGAGCTTCAATAACCCAGGAGGGAAAAAATGAATTTTTAAACACAATGCACGATTGCTGACCCCGCATTTAACTGCCTGGTTTCTATGGCAGCTGTGAGCACAATGACAGGAAAAGGCTAATTAACCTGAGTCCTACCTTTTACAGTGTAAAATGGCTGAAGACTGTCATTGTAATAGAGCCTTTCGCAGCAGTATTCAACTTCAATGCCAACTTCTTCCTTCCTAGCTCACCATAGCTACATTAGTAGTAGCCCAAGATAGGGACTAGCAAAGCTCAGGTCAAGTAATCCTCGCATCCTGGACTGTCCAGGTAAGCTTTCCACCAGGTTTTGGAGCATTGCTGTGAAGGTTTGATGGCATGCTGTGACAATAATGTTAGTGAGGTCAGGATGTTGGATGCTCATCCTAATCTTACCCTTGACCCAACCCCAAATCCTAACCCTAACCTTACTTATGACTCAACCCCAAATCCTAACCGTAAATTTACCTTTGACTCAACCCCAAATCCTAACCCTAACTTTACCCCTGACTCAACCCCAAATCCTAACCCTAACTTTACCCCTGACTCAACCCCAACCCCTAATCCTAACCCTAACTTTACCCTTGACTCAACCCCAACCCCTAATCCTAACCGTAAATTTACTCTTGACTCAAACCCAAATCCTAACCCTAACTTTATTTATGACTCAACCCTAAATCCTAACTGTAAATTTACTCTTGACTCAACCCCAACCCCTAATCCTAACTGTAAATTTACTCTTGACTCAACCCTAAATCCTAACCCTAACCTTAATCGTGACTCATCTCCAAATCCTAACTGTAACTTTATCCTTGAATGAACCCTAAATCCTAACCCTAACTGTACCCTTGACTCAACCCTAAATCCTAACCCTAACCTTACCATTGACTCAAGCCCAAATCCTAAGCCTAAGCCTAACCTTACCCTTGACTCAACCCCAAATCCTAATCCTAACCTTACCCTTGATTCAACCCTAAATCCTTACCTTAACCTTAACCTTGACTCAACCCCAAATCCTAACCCTAACTTTACCCTTGACTCAAATCCTAACACTAACCTTACCCTTCAATCAATCCTAAATCCTAACCCTAATCTTACCATTGACTTAACCCCAAACCCTAATCCTAACCCTAACCTTACCTTTAACTCAACCCCAAATCCCAACCCTAACCTTACACTTGACTCAATCCCAAACCCTAATCTTAACCCTAACCTTACCCTTGACTCAACCCTAAATCCTAACCCCAACTTTATCAATAAATCAACCCTAAATCCTAATCCTAACCCTAACTTCACCCTTGAATCAACCCTAAATCCTAATCTTAACCATATCCTTGACTCAACCATAAATAACTTTAACCTTAACCTAAAACTTAAATCTAACCCCAAAAGGGTAAGGCCATTCAGTTCAATCATACAGATTCAGTGGAATGTTAGTCGAATGTCAGGTGAGCATCTACGAGGCATCTACAATGGACTATCAATGTAAAGCTGAAGTGATACTCAAAATATCAGCAAAAGCACAGACTTACAGTCCAGTTTAGTCCAGACTACAGAAGATTACAGGTTAGAATCAAGCACTGCTGGACACTGTATTATTGTGTTTGGTGAGAATATACTTTACTCGCTATATCAATCCGTACGACCCCATACGTGATACATTTACATGTTTTTCCCACTCCGGCACTTTTGACTCAAGCCACCAGGTAATTATCAAGCCCTACATGAGCTGACTCATGGTGTGCTGGAGCTGAAAAACCACAAATGTTCAATGCACGGTCACAAGCTGAGAGCTATTACGTTATTTCACTTTATCCCGAAAAAAGGAATGTTTTCTCCACAGCAAACTTTGCAGTCTGACAGTCTGATTGCTAGTTGTTCTTTTATGCACCATGCTGCCATTTCTTTAATGTCAATCTTCATTTTTTTAAAAATGTCTTGAATGCCAAAGACTGCGTATGGGCAACACGGGAGCTTTTGATTATTTACACATTTCATTAAATTGTCCCAAAAGCCTCAGCAAATAACTTCCGGCCAGTTTACACCTGCCGTTAATATGCATTTCGAGTCTGGATAGTATCTGAATCTACGTTTATCAAATTCTCTGTTTATACTTGTCGTTGAAATGTGTCCCTGGGGCTCAGAGTGGCTCAGTGCTCTAATGTACTACTACTGTGGCCACTAGGTATGCAGGGCCATGCCGCTTTGCCATTAGCAACCGGAGTCTGAGAGAGCACAATTGGCCACGCTCACTCTGGTTGGGTAGCTGGCGCTCTCTTCCCTCATCACTTTGGGGACCCGATGCTTTCCTCAGAGCGTGTTGGCTGCCTGGCGGAGCCACATTGAAGACGTGTGCCAGGAGCATTGCCAGGGAGCTTAATTGGCAGTACCAATTTTGGAACTTCAACAACCTGACCAACACATACATGTCCTGCGGGAGTGGGCAACGGGGTCCGCATATCCCTGCTTTAACAGACCAACTAAATCTGACAATTAACAAGTGAGCTGAATCAGGTGAGCTTGACCCGGAAACGCACCACACTGCAGGAATCCGGACCGGAATTGCCCATGTGGATGAGATCCACGAGATCTGAGATCCATCTCTGACCACATAAGCTGTTGCTATGATACACAAAATCAGCCATAACATTAAAACCACCGACAGAAGAAGAGTGAAGTCATTATCTGGTACCACTGGCTCCTGTCAAGGGGTTGATATTTTTGGCAGCGAGTGAACAGTGATGAAGGTGATGGAGGTGCTGAAGCAGGAAAAATGGGCAAGCACAAGAATCTGAGACACTTTGACAAGAACCAAACTGTGAGGTTCTAGACAATGACTGGGTCAAAACATCTCCAGGACATCAGGCATCATGTCTTGTAGGGGGTTCCTGGTATGCAGTGGTCAATACCTACCAAAAGTGCTCCAAGGAAGGGTAACCGGTGAACCGGCAACAGGGTCAAGGGTGCCCACGGCTCACTGATGCTCAGGGAGGCCTCGCCTCACAACTTACAGGACTACTACAGGACACCTTTAGACCATTTGTGGAGTCCATTCCTCAACGGGTCAGAGATGTTTTGTTGCCACTAGGGGACCTACATAATATTATGATGCCACATAAAATCCTTCTCAACTTCTGTAAGAATTTGATTGCATTCAGGGACAAGATCGTTATTGAAGTCAGGATGTTGGATGATCGCCACCCCACCTCATCATCCCCAACTCCGCAATTCCCAAAGTACTGGATGGTGGACCATCCATCATTCCAGTTCCACTGCTCCACAGCTCAATGCTGGGGGGCTTTACACCCCTCTAACCCATGCCTGGCATTAGGCATCATAGTTATCAGCTCCAGAGAGTGTCCTATTCTATTGGCAGTACTTCTCTATCGGGACTAGAAACACTGTGTGTGGATTTGCACATCTGTGTCAGCCATAGGTGCAACTTAAAGTAGCCGAATGCACTCATAAAAAGGGGTGTCCACAAACATTTGGACATATAGTGTACAGTGCTGTGCGGGGATACAGCGACAACATTCATTCGGCATGGTGGGGCCTCACTTCTCTCCCTGTACGACAGAATAGACGAACTCTGGCTGTCTCCAGAAACTTCCACCTTCCAATTAGAAGAGTGAGTGAAGGCTGAGAGGAGGTTTGAGGAGGAGAGAGGAGACAGAGCGAGAAAGAGACAGAGAGAGAGAGAGAGTGAGATTGAGGGAGACTAGTATAAAGGACTGGTGCAGGAAAGAGAGATCTTGGAAGAGAGAAGGGAGAGATAGTGAGGATGTCTCTGCAGTGTCAGGTGAATCGGCAATGTCTGAACATGTCAGGAGAGAAAGAGAAAGAGAGAGAGAAGGAGAGAGATAGGGCTGTGGAGGGAGGGTAAAATTGAGGGTGGGTGAGGGTGAGGGTGGGTGGAGGGGGGGTATAAAACTGCCACTTGATTCTTCTCGGCTGCAAAGTTAAAAATCCCGCTTGTCACTGTGCAACAATGGGCCTGCCAGCGCAGCCCTGGAGGAAGGACAGAGAGCTCTGAGGAGCCAAAAAGTGGAGGAAAGGAGGTTCGGAAGGTGGGAAAGAGGGTGGATACGTATGGCAGTCACTAAGCCAGTATCATAGAGTTAGAGTTGCAAAGGGGTGGAAAATTTCCGATAAATTTCCTGGAAATTAACGGTAACTTTCTATGGAAATGTCAGCTTGGGAACTTTGGAAATATTCCAAAATGTAAACTTTCTATGAAACTTGTGGGAATTTTGGGGGATTTATGGGATTTAGTTGGGAATATTGGATAATTTAAAGGAGCTATATCAAACTATCGAACAAATCAAACTATCATCAATGTACTATAAATAATGGTCATGCAGTGTGTAATATGCCATGTGCCTGGGATTGAGGAGCAGCTTTTCTATTCAACTGTTTTGGTATCATATCTAATTATTTTAGGCAAAATTATGCTTCAGTATATTTTTCTAAACTATATGTCACCTTTAGCTTCAAATATTCCCATTTTATTCCCCTTAATTCCCATTAATTCTATGTAATTCCCATGGTACATTCCCCAATTCCCATGGTACAAATCCCCAGAATTTTGCAACCCTAATTATATTCAAGTCTTATATAATAATAATAATAATAATAATAATAATAGCACCCAAGCCCCTGGGCACCAAATGCAGTGGGCAGGGAAGAAGGTTTAGAATAAACTGAAACCCCAGCATCTGAAAGCAGTTGTGTTGGAAGCTGATGATTGGTCGAGATGTCAGTGACACGCTTTAGAGTCTCCCGGTCGAAACCTGTGCTGAAGCTCTCACTTTCATGGCCAGGTGTGGCCTTTTGCCTCCTTATCTCTTCATATAAAAAGTCAACCCGAGTTGATGAAACCAAGATTACCTTGAGAACTGAGAAGAACGTAGGGGTTCATGATCTCAAGCAATACCACATCATCTGTCAAACATGGTGGAGGCACTGTCACGGCATGGGCCAATGGAACTGGGTCGCACTGGTATGTTCTTACAAGAACTCAACCCACTGAAGCAGCTTTTTTCAACACCCCCGGACAAGCAGTTCACTGGTAAAGTAGAAGATCCTTGAGGAACCTTTGGAGGTTCTTCAGTTTGAAACTGTAGGTGTTTTCTCAAAAAAAAAAGTTCCTTGAAGTTTCCTTAGAGCACCTTAAGAAACCCACAGTTTTAAATTGAGGAACCTCCCCAAGGATCTTAGCAGTGTACTGAAGGCAGCTGCAGTACAGGTCTGGCAAAGCATCTCGAGGAAGGAAACTCAGCTTTCAGTGACGTCTGCTGGTTCCAGACTTCAATACAGTCATGGACTGCAAAGGATTTCTATGCAGTTATTAAAAATAACAATTGTTATATTTCAAATTTGTTCAAACTGTCCAATTACTTTTGAGCTTGTGGTTGATAATCAGTTGGATTAAAGCTGAAGGCTTTCGAAGGCTTCAATCACATCTTCATTGCTTTGCAGATCCACTGAATTGCTGAGAGGCAATGCTACACAAATTGTGTCACTGTCCAAATACTTTTGGACTTTTGGATACTTTTGGACTGTATACAATATGTTTCTTTGATTTGTTCCATTTTCCCTGACACCTCTCTCTCTCTCTCTCTCACTTTCTCTCTCCCTCTCTCTCTCTCTACATCTCACTCTCTTTCTCTCTCTCTCTGTCGTTCTCAGTCTCTCTCTCTCTCTCTCTCACTTTCTCTCTCCCTCTCTCTCTCTCTCTCTCTCTCTCCCTCTCTCTTTCTGTACTCTCTCTCTCTCTCTCTCTCTCTCTCTCTCTCTCTCTCTCTCTCTTTCTGTACTCTCTCTCTCTCTCTCTCTCTCTCTCTCTCACTTTCTGTACTCTCTCTCTCTCTCTCTCTCTCTCTCTCTCTCTCTCTCTTTCACTTTCTCTCTCCCTCTCTCTCTCTACATCTCACTCTCTCTCTCTCTCTCTTTCTCACTCTCTCACTTTCTCTCTCCCTCTCTTCCTCTCTCTCTCTCACTTTCTCTGTCTCTCTACATCTCACTCTCTCTTTCTCTCTCTCTCACTTTCTCTCTCCCTCTCTCTTCATCTCTCTCTCTCTCTCTCTCTCCCTCTCTCTCTCACTTTCTCTCTCCCTCTCTCTCTCTCTACATCTCACTCTCTCTCTCTCTGTCTTTCTCAGTCTCTCTCTCTCTCTCACTTTCTCTCTCTCTCTCTCTTTCACTTTCTCTCTCCCTCTCTCTCTCTACATCTCACACTCTCTCTCTCTCTCTTTCTCACTCTCTCACTTTCTCTCTCCCTCTCTTCCTCTCTCTCTCTACATCTCACTCTCTCTTTCTCTCTCTCTCTCTCACTTTCTCTCTCCCTCTCTCTCTCTTCATCTCACTCTCTCTCTCTCCCTCCCTCTCTCTCTCACTTTCTCTCTCCCTTTCTCTCTCTCTCTACATCTCACTCTCTTTCTCTCTCTCTCTGTCTTTCTCACTCTCTCTCTCTCTCTCTCTCTCTCTCTATCTCTCTCTCTCCCTCTCTCTCTTCCTCTCTCACTCTCTCTCTCTCTCTCTCTCTCTCTCTCTCTCTCTCTCTCTCTCACTTTCTTTCTCTCTCTCTCTCTCTCTCTCTCTCTCTCTCTCTCTCTCTCTCTCTCACTTTCTCTCTCCCTCCCTCTCTCTTCATCTCACTCTCTCTTGCTCTCTCCCTCCCTCTCTGTTTAATGGCTGACACTGGTGGGCTCGTTCTGTGCTGAGAGCTTGTAGGGATGAATGAACGCTTTTGTGCTTCTTCAAAAGAGCATGGTGTTATTAGCACTGGAGCATACACACTCACACACACACACACACACACACACACACACACAAAGAGGGATCTATCAGACTTTTTAACCTTTCATCATCCGCGCTCTAAACAGGGCTGCAGTCTTCTTTCCTGTTTCCTCTTCTCCTCCTCTTCCTCCCTCCCTCCTTCCTCTCATCTCCTCCCTCCCAGTGCAGAAGGAGAAGGGAGCAGATTATGGCAGGGATAAATAAAAGATCCAGGCAGAGCAGGGGGGGTCTGGAGCCGAGCTTTTGAGGTGAATGCTTGGGAGTTGACTTGCAAAAATTTTTTTTTTACTTCCTTTTTTGGTAAATGAAAGCAAGGCAGGTTGGGAACATTGGCACACTCTTAAGAATAAAGGGTTCTATAGTTTTACAGAGGGAAGGCACTGACGTCACGTTCCTGCTGGAACACGGCCCCTTCAGTGGCAAAGAATTCAGCAGCACGGGAAAACTGCAGAACCCGGACCGAACCTCGAGTTGAAGGCAGCTGGACTCAGTGTGTAGCCAGGAGCATCCAGCTAACTGAGGCTCAGATCACACCAGTGTAGAGGATAACGCCTCATATCTGAGGCTGCAGAGTCGAGTGAGCGGTCTGTGGAGTGTTTTCCATTGATTTCAGGCTCAGTTAGTCGACTGGCTCATCCAGGTTTGCTTGCTTTCCCTCTTACTTGAACTTAGCATGTTGCTAAACTCACACCTACAGCCACCACTCAGAGAGCTCTCACACATTCCATTAGCTCCAGCAGTCTGTTGAAGCAGAGCTCTGAACTACTGCTGAATCTGTTTGTGCAGTCATTACATACACAGCAGCTCTTTGCCGTATCCATGTTAGTGGCATTCACACTGAATGCTAACCCTGCCACTCAGCCAGTCAATTCCCGCCACAGTGCCTCCTGTGACACCTCGTGCCGTAGGCAGTTCCCACTTCCAGTCAGTTGCCAAGCTGTTGAAACATGCTCACTAGGCTGAAACAACACCAAAGCAACCACCTGAACTACCATTGCAACCACCCACATATTGAGTAGGTCTCCCTTGTGCCTCCGACACAGCCCTGACCCATCGAGGCATGGACTCCACGGTACACCAGGATCAGCAGTCTGGTCTCTTTTGGTAGGTACTGTTCAAAGAAACCAAGAATGCAAGCCAAATCGGCCATAACATTAAAACCACCTGCCTAATATTATGTAGGCCCCACTTGTCCCTCATAAACCACTCTGACCCATCAAGGCATGGACTCCACAGGACCCCTGCCACAAACACAAGATGCTAGCAGCAGTCCAGTAAGTTGGAAGTGAAATGGGGTCTCCGTGACCATCAATGAACCTTCTGCACCCCTGAACCTGGGACCTGTCCACCAGTTGTCCTCCATTTGAGCTCTTTTGGTAAATACCATTTAAAAAACAAAGGACGCAAACCAAAGAAGTGGCAGCGGCCAAATAACCCCCTAGACAGCTTCTGTGAGGCTAACGAAGATAAGACCGAAACCTCACGTGAGGCATTGCTCTGGAGCGCTTAGGAGCGTGAACTGCTCATACGGACGTACGGATTTGGGCCCCTTTACCTGCAGTGTGAAACGTAATCATTTAGACATCTGGAAAAGCATGAACCCGGCATGAACACAGCGCATACACACAGTGATCCAGCCCTCATTAGCTCTGAAGGCGTAAACACCAGAGTAATACAGAGAGGCCGCGAGTGTGTCACAGTTGCGTCAGACATTATTGCTTGTTTGTGCAAAGCAAGACATATGAGCGTAGATTCATTTTCCTGTTATGAGCTCTGAGTTTTGTGTGCCTGAGTTTTGTCCCTGTTCTCACGTCCACAAACACTTCATAAACTGCAGTTCTGGTGCCTCCACTGATCCTATTTATTACAGCACCTATTCTTGGAGCCGACTGTAGGAGAAAAGGTGTTTTTATTTTTCCCTGTGAAAAAAATGATTTACCTTAATATTTTGTCTGAAGTATGAAGTTAAAAAGAAATTCCACCTGTTTTTCTATATTTCTATCTAATTCAGCTGCTGATAAAGAAAGTCTTTCAGAGGCACCCCGAGTGGGTTCGGAGTGAAATGGTTTAATCTAGAGAAATGTGCTGGATTTCTTTACAGTGGTGGTGACAGGAAGCAGGGGTTGCCATGACTACAACACAAATATAGACTTTTTATTATGGTTGCAACTCTTTTTTTTCTAATTTACATATGTGTAGTTCTTCTTCTTTCATTATTAATTTTGTTATTATGATTATTAAACAAGATTTTTTGCTGGCTACTTGCCCCAGTCATAGAAGAACACCTTTTAGTTCCATAAAGGACCATGTTTATAATGCAGATTTAGGAGTGTGAAGAACCTGAGTGTAAAGGTTCTTCACCTGTTTAAAAAAGGTTCTTCACACTCTTGACATTTTACATTAAAGGCATTTAGCAGACGCTCTTCTCCAGAACGACTTGCAAAAGAGCTTCACTGTTTACTCAGAAAATAACCTTAGCTAGTTTGTAAAAGCTAGGATCCAGAAGATCCCTCTAAGCTTAGCTGCTACTAAACTCAGAAGTCAGTATGGAGACTACAATACTCGACTCTACACTTCGCCCAAGTGCTCTCAGAAGAGCTGGGTCTTCAGTCTGGGTTTGAAGACAGCGAGCGTTGGACTCCCAGCAGAAGTTCGTTCCACCACTTCGGTGCAGGACAGCAAAAAGCCTGGGCGCTCGTCCTCCATGATTCTTGAGGGATGGCGGGTCGAGTCGAGCCGTACTCAAAGCTGGAAGGGCTCTTGGTACAGATCAGCTTTTGACCGTCGCCATCAAGTACGGAGGGGCTGGCTGGTCCAGTCTTGGCTTTGTAGGCCAGAGTCAGGGGTCTGAATCTGATGAGGGCAGCAGCTACAGGAAGCCAGTGAGGAGAGAACACAGCAGCAGAGGAGTCAACCATGGCTGAACAGGGCGGTGTGATCCCTTCTGTGATTTAATAGCAGTGATACCATAGCAACACCATAACCACCACCTAGCAACTACCTGGAAACTCTATAGATAGAAGCACCATAGCAACCACTTTATGTACCACATGTTATGATGTGGAGGCAAGGACTTCACAAGACCTCTGAATGATGGTGGTATCCGGACACCTTTAGACATGAGCAGCAGATCTTTCAAGTCCTGTAAGTTGTGAGGTGGGTGGAGCCTCCATGAGCATCAGTCTTAAGCCTTGGGCACCCATTACTCTGTCCTTCCTTGGAGCACTCTTGGTGGGTACTGACCACTGCATACCAGGAACCCCCCACAAGACCTGATGCCTGATGTTCTGGAGATGTTCTGACCCAGTCATTGTCTAGAACCTTACAGCTTGGCTATGTCAAAGTGTCTCAGATTCTTATGCTCATCCATTTCTCCTGCTTCAGCACCTCCATCACCTTCAAGAACCGACTGTTCACTCGCTGCCTAATATGTAGATGCCTGTGCTGACCAACATCACACCAGGAGTGAAGTAAGGAGAGAGTGCCATCAACCCACCCCTGAGAAAATAAGACAAATTGTGCTCTCTCTGACATCGGCTGCTGATGGCAAGCAGCATGACCAGGGATTCAAACCTTTTTTTTTTTTCAGCAACCACCTAGCAACACCATAGCAACCGGGAAATGCACTTTTCAAGTTATTCTCCAAACCTCCAGTGGACCTACACCCTTCAGGTACATCAGTACTTCAGGCATCAGGCAACATATTCAGCTGAGGCCTCAGCTTGTTTTTTACCATGTGTGGTTCTACGGGCTGCCACTGTGAACATCTCTGACTCTGTACATTTTTCCAGAAACAAGAGAATCTCACCCAGTTCTGAATGACTGTTTTTTGGGTTTTTTTTTCAGCTGAAGTGTTTATTTATGCAGAAAATGTGGAAATTCAGTGGAATTCCCCTTTAAGAAAAGAGCATACTGAAGGAAAATGCATGAAGCCCCGATTCTGGTTTAGAGTTCAAGAGGCCGTCTCTTTATCAGCATAAAACAGCCGCTAGGCACTAAGAAGAGGCGGCGGCTGTGTTTATACGTCCTTCAGCAGCACACCGCGAAAACTCTCCTAAATATGATATGATAACTTTTTATATATATATATATATTTATATTTTTCTTTTTTTCCCCTCCTGTGCTTCATCCACTTCAAGTGCAAGTAATAAACAGCAGATGCAGGTGCCACACAGCAGCGAACAGCTTCAGATACTGGTGTTATCTGGCAGCGGCACAGTGTTCCTCTTCTAAAGGATGTGATTGTGTGTGTGTGTGTATGTGTGTGTGTGTGTTGCGAGGTGAAATGCATTATCTCTGCATTTGAGTGCTCTCCGGTGAAGCTCTCAGATGTGTCTGGTTTCCTTCGGAGGCCGGGTGTGCGAGACGCTGCGCCTCAACCAACAAATTAATTTAATGGCCTTTCCACATCCGCGCCAGCAATCCGACTCTTCACCTTATCGGGCCCCGAGTCGACCCTAACACATCGCTCTTGTGATAAAGTATAACACGCATGAGAACGCTAACACACTGTCTGCCTCGAGAACGAGGGCATGTGTGTGTGTGTGTATCGCCGATAGTGTGTGACGTTCTGACATTTTCTGCTCCATGTTCCGTGGTGCAATTTTAACTCAGCGTGAATTCGAGGCTCTCCGAGATTCAATATCCCCCCTCACCAAAAAGAGGGAGAGAAAAAAGAGGAAAAGAAAGAAAAAGAGGAAAAAAAAAATCCCACCGCTTTTCTCTCTTTCTCTCCGCTCGGCCTTCGAGCCCCCCGCGCAGCCCACTTAGACGTATGGATCTGCTCTCAGAGGAAGGCTGAAAGCCGGCTTGTTTTGACTCTGCTGAGTCTGTTCACGCTGGATCCATTGGAACTGACCTATTCAAGCTCCGCCCATAAGAGCGTTCATTCGTAGCTAGGATACTGTTGCTAGGTTAGTAAAAGCACTGACCACCAGGTGAAGCGAATAGAGAACATTGATAATCTGATCCCATTAGTTAACATCTGTGATATCATTGTAATCATCCTGGCTACTGCCTTGGATACCATGGCAACCTCCTAAAGATGTCCTGGCAACCACCTCATTGATGCACTAGCAACCCTGCTGTTCCAACGCTATGCTAACAACACCAATACCAAAGTAACTATCTGGCAATGGCCTAATAAACACTTGATGCGATGCCACAGTAAGTACCTAGCAACCACATTGAATCAAAAAGCAACGTCTTAGAGACATCCTAGCAACCACTTAATAATCACTTAATGATGTACTCACAACCCTGCTGTTCTAATGCTATGCTAACAACACCCATGCAACCATGCGGGATACCAAAGTAGCCATTTGGCAATAGCCTAATAAACACTTGATGTGATGCCACAGTAAGCACCTAGCAACCACATTGAATACCATAGCAACCTCTTAGCAACCACTGAATAATCACTTAGTGATGCACTAACAACCAGCAACCACCTGGAACAGCTTAGCAAACAGCAAGCAACCTCCTAAAGACATCCTAGCAACCACCTAGCAGTTACCTAGAGATGCCCTAGCAATACCCTTGCAACCATGTGGGATACCAAAGTAACCACCTAGCAATGCACTAATACATTTGTGATGCAACAGTAAGCACCTAACAACCGCACTGAATACCATAGCAACCTCTTAGAGACATCTTAGCAACCACCTAATAATCACTTAATGATGCACTAGCAACCAGCTGGGATAACATAGCAACCACCTGGAACATCCTCGCAAACAGCAAGCAACCTCCTAAAGACATTCTAAAAACCACCTAACGGTTAACTAGTGATGCCCTAGCATATAGCAACATAATGGTAACGCATGGCAACACCTTAGCAGCCACCTAAAACACCTTAGCAAGCAGCAAGCCAAAAAGACATCCTAGCAACCACCTAACAATCAATATTAAACAGCTGGGATAACCTAGCAACTCCATAGCAACCACGTGGGACACCAAAGTAACCACCTTGCAACACCCAAGTAAACATGTAGCGACTGTCTTGAATACCACAGCACACAGCAACCTCCTAGAGACATCCTAGTAACCACCCAGTCACCTAGAGGGTGTAGTAGCACCCAGCCAGGATAGCACATCAACATCCCTAAAACCATGTGGGATACCACAGTAACCACTCATATCATTTCAACCACTGGGTTTTGAATACCATGTTAATCACCTGGAGACATCCTAGCAACCACTTACAATCACCTAGCGATGTGCTACCAACCAGCAACCATGTGGGATACCAAAGTAACCACTGAGCAACATCCTAGTAAGCATTTGTGATGCATTAGCAAGCATCTACCAACCTCATGGATCACCTTAGCAACCAGCAAATAAACTGCTTTAGCAAACCACTAGAAATCACCATCACAACAGTTATTCTCAGATATTTAACTTTCACATCTTTCTCACTGAACCGCCACTGTCGCAAAAACAGACGGCAGTCGTTGCTGCCTCAGGCTACTCAAACAGAGGCAGAAAACTTTAGCCAAAAAAAGATAAGCTGCCATAGAGTCTCCATAGAGACGGGGGTGATTCAGTCATGAATGCTTGCTGTAGCTGTATGTCTGAACCAGATCTATTCTAACAGCGTGACCTTTTACAAACACACGCACACACACACACACACACACACACACACACACACAGACACACACACATACATCCACACATACATCCACACACATAGAATACATATCATTTAAAATTATCTATCTATCTATCTATCTATCTATCTATCTGTCTATCTGTCTATCTATCTATCTTTCTATCTATCTATCTATCTATCTGTCTATCTATCTATCTATCTTTCTATCTATCTATCTATCTATCTATCTATCTATCTATCTATCTATCTGTCTATCTGTCTAACTGTCTATCTATCTATCTGTATGTCTATCTGTCTATCTATCTATCTATCTATCTATCTATCTATCTATCTATCTGTCTAACTGTCTATCTATCTATCTGTATGTCTGTCTATCTATCTATCTATCTATCTATCTATCTATCTATCTATCTATCTGTCTATCTGTCTAACTGTCTATCTATCTATCTGTATGTCTATCTATCTATCTATCTATCTATCTATCTATCTATCTATCTATCTATCTGTCTGTCGGTCTATCTGCCTGTCTGTCTATCTATCTATCTATCTATCTATCTGTCTATCTATCTATCTGTCTATCTGTCTATCTATCTATCTATCTATCTATCTATCTATCTATCTATCTATCTATCTATCTATCTATCTGTCTATCTGTCTAACTGTCTATCTATCTATCTGTATGTCTATCTATCTATCTATCTATCTATCTATCTGTCGGTCTATCTGCCTGTCTGTCTATCTATCTATCTATCTATCTGTCTGTCGGTCTATCTGCCTATCTATCTATCTATCTATCTATCTATCTATCTATCTATCTATCTATCTATCTATCTATCTATCTATCTGTCTATCTATCTATCTATCTGTATGTCTATCTATCTGTCTATCTATCTATCTGTCTATTTATCTATCTGTCTGTCTGTCTGTCTATCTATCTATCTATCTATCTATCTATCTATCTGTCTGTCTGTCTGTCGTCTATCTGCCTGTCTGTCTGTCTATCTATCTATCTATCTATCTATCTGTATGTCTGTCTATCTATCTATCTATCTATCTATCTATCTATCTATCTATCTATCTGTCTATCTGACTGTCTGTCTATCTATCTGTCTATCTATCTATCTATCTGTCTGTCTGTCTGTCTGTCTATCTATCTATCTATCTATCTATCTATCTGTCTATTTATCTATCTGTCTGTCTGTCTGTCTGTCTGTCGTCTATCTGCCTGTCTGTCTATCTATCTATCTATCTATCTAAATATCTGTCTGTATGTTTGTCTGTCTATCTATCTGTATGTTTGTCTATCTGTCTGTCTGTCTGTCTACCTATCTGTCTGTCTGTCTGTCTCACCTCAGTACCAGTAACAGGTAACCACTCTAACACTGTACTCAGTACAGCAGTTCCTCCTCTCTGACAGTTCCTGCTTTGCTTGAATGGGGATTTTTGTGCTGTAAAGTTTATTCAGCCTGGCAACAGATGCTCAGGAACACTGTGTCAGTGGGCGGAGCTTGGGCAGACTGGTTGTTATATGCAGTAACTGTCCCTCATTGAGCCTGTTCTGATTAGCCGGCGGTCGAGGCGCCGAATCCTGCGTGGGTGACTGGAGGTCTGAAATGTTCTCAGCACTGCTGTAATGGAATCAGAAGAATCGGCTCCAGCCTCCACGTGTGCTTCTCGTCCTCACTCCATCATGCCTTAATAAGAGCTGCACGGCCGAACATGAGGAGATATAATTACACTGCAGCAGCCACCTTTATTACTCACGCCTGTGTCACATATAGTGTGTGTCTGTGTGTGTGTGTGTGTGTGTGTGTGTGTGTGTGTGTGTTCTCGGTAGGGGGGAGGCATTTTACTGGCACACACACCAGGTGGGGATGGATTTCAGTGTGGAGCTCTGGGGGTAATAATTAGTAAAGGGGTGTGTATGTGTGTGTGTGTGTGTGAGTGTGTGTGTGTGTATGTATATATATATATATACATATATATATATATGTATGTGTGTGTGTGTGTGTGTGTGTGTGTGTGTGTGTGTGTGTTCGGGGGTGCCACAGGTGTTGAGGGAGTTAGATACACATCCTGTCCTGTCGAGCCCCACAGCATGTTAATTAACACACAAATGCTCTCTCTCTCTCTCTCTCTCTCTCTCTCTCTCTCTCTCACACACACACACACACACACACACACACAATCATGTAAATAGTATTAGCTATCCACCCAGATGGTACACTGACAGAATTGTGTGTCTATCCATATGTCTACACTAAATGGACAAAAGTATTGAGACACCTGCTCATTCATTGTTTCCTCTGAAATCAAGGGTATTAAAAGAGCTGATCCTGGTTTTGTTGGAGTGACTGTCTCTACTGTCCAGGGAAGAAGAACTAGATTTTGGAGGAGCAAACTTCCCAACTCATCCCAAAAGTACTGGATGGAGCACCACCACCATCCATCCTTCCAGAGAGCACAGCTCTTTCACTGCTCCACAGCTCAATGCTGGGGGGCTTTATACCCCTCTAGCCCACACCTGGCATTAGGCAGCAGAATGATGGTGCCAACGAGTTCAGGTTTATTAGTCATTTTCTCTCCACATCTCTCTTTCATGTCTCTGATCATATCTCACTAATTTTCCCATTCTCTCTCTCTCTCTCTCTCTCTCTCTCTCTCCCTCTCTCTCTCTCTCTCTCTCTCTCTCTCTCTCTCTCTGTCTGTCTGTCTCTCTCTCTCTCTCTCTCTCTCTCTCTCTCTCTCTCAGATGAATGTCCATATGGTGCTGTGGTTCTAATCAGTCTGTAATGATCTCGTCTGCCCAGATTAGTGAAGGTGATTCGCAGTAATGATTAAATCTACCGAATATATTCTCACTGGTGGCACTCACTCACTCACTCACACACACACACACACACAATATATATATACATGCACATACACTCCTCATTTCTGGAGCAGAATGAGGGACATCATACATTTTGAATAAATAATAATAATAAAAAAATCTAGAATTTGATGTAAATTAAAATGTTAAAATGTCTAGCCCATGCCTGGGTTTAGGCAGCATGGTGCCAATCAGCTCCAGAGAGTCCTATTCTATTGGCAGTTCTTCTCTACAGGGACTAGCCCTAAAGTAGCTGGATGCTTGGATTAGAAGAACCATTTGAAGCATCTTCAGCTTTAAGAGTGTGGCTATTACTGAGTTAAAGATAATACGGTACTGGCAGTGAATGATAATCAGCTCTTGCTTGTATACGAGGGCGAGGGTGTGGGTGAGGGCGAGGGTGTGGGCGAGGGCGAGGGTGTGGGTGAGGGCGGGGGAGTTGCAACATGAAGATGGTGTAGATGCATCGTCTCTTCATGGACGTATGATAGATGTTATAGCTCACATGTAAGGAGAAGTAGACTCTGCATATCCAACAGAGAGAGAGAGTGAACGAGAGAGATAGACCGAGAAAGAAAGAGCGAGAGAGATAGACAGAGAGTGTGTGTGTGAGAGAGAGTAAAATTAAGAGAAAGAAGAGAGAGAGAGAGAGAGAGAGAGAGAGAGAGAGAGAGAGAGAGAGAGAGAAAGAGATAAAGAGAGACAAATGGTTATGACCACTTACCTATTAGTAGGAATAGCTGGCCTCTGCCTCGGCTCGGACGACCCTAGCGGGACGGCGTATTACGGGCTGCATTAGGGTGATGGGAGCAGGTCATTATAGTCACCTGCTCCAACATGGTGCGTCGATTGCTCTATACCAATCACCGGAGTTGCCGTTTTCCTCTGGCATCAGTGTCCCGTGGGGACCACTGGTATTCCCACAAAGTTAGCGGTTTCCTGGATGCTACCACAACCACCCCTGCTATGGAAGGAGCTCAGCCCAGGAGTTTGCTGCACGTGTAAACCAGTCAGACGTAGCAGAGTGCAGACCGGCGGTCATGGGCAAAGGACAAGATTTGACTGATGTCTAAAAGGGCATGATTATAGGGTACCGTAGGATGGTAGCATCTCAGAAACCGCTGACTCTGTGGGATGTTGTAGAGAATGGACTTCTCAGACACTGATATTATTATATATGATTATTACTGGTATTATTATGTTTGAGCTTATAATTACTCCCTCTACAGAGAGAGACAGACAGATAGAGAGAGATAGAGAGAGACACAGAGAGAGAGAGATTCAGAGAGAAAAAGAGAGACAGACAGAGAGTGAGACAGACAGAGAGAGAGATAGAGAGAGAGACAGAGAGAGAGAGCGAGAGAGATAGACAGAGAGAGAGATAGACAGAGAGAGAAAAATAGAGACAGATAGAGAGAGAGAGCGAGGAAGATAGACAGAAAGAGAGATTGAGAGAGACACAGAGAGAGCGAGAGAGATAGACCGAGAGAGAGAGAGAGAGAGCGAGAGAGATAGACTGAGAGAGAGTGAGAGAGAGAGATAAACCGAGAAAGAAAGAGAGAGAGAGATAGACAGAGAGTGAGAGAGAGAGAGAGAGACACAGAGAGAGAGAGTGATCGAGAGAGATAGACAGAGAAAGAAAGAGCGAGAGAGATAGACAGAGAGAGAGAGAGACAGACAGAGAGAGAGATAGACAAAGAGAGAGTGAGATAGAGAGAGACAGAGAGAGAGCATGAGATAGACAGAGAGAGAGATAGAGAGAGTGAGAGAGAGAGCATAGATAGACAGAGAGGGTGTGAGAGAGAGAGAGAGAGAGAGCGAGAGAGAGCACATTTGTTTGCTGGGTGAGGTGTCTGACAGCGAGGCAGCTTTAACACTAATGAGGAAGGGAAGAGTGGAGTGTGTGACATCAGTGTGTGGGGGAGAACTGAGCCTGCTCTGCTCCCAGACGACACTCCAACACACACTCTCCTCTCAGCGTCCTCACTTTACTCTACATGACACTTTCTCACCAACAGCACATTATATAATAAAAGTAATACGTTATTACGCTTATTGATGTTCTTATGTGTGTGTGTGTGTGTGTGTGTGTGTGTGACTCTCTGGAGTAGATCAACATCATGAACCTATTGGCATCATGCTGCTGCCTAATGCCAGGCGTGGGCTAGAGGGGTATATAAAGCCCCCCAGCATTGAGCTGTGGAGCAGTGGAAGAACTGTGTTCTCTGGAATTATGGATGATGATGGTGCTCCAGCCCGTACTTTTGGATTGAACTGAGAAGTTGGGGATGGATGGGGGGGTCATCCAACATCATGACCTTAATTGCTCCAATTGATCCTTAATCCCCTTGATTTCAATAGAAACAATGGATATAAACAATAGAAACAGGTGTCCCAATACTTTTGTCCAGTTCTATATTAACAGGGTTGGCTACTAAATAAATAAGTGAGCACACCAGTCAGTTGTAGCAGAGTGTGAGACAGTCATCAGAAGCAAAGCATGCGATTTGACTGATCATAGGGTGCTGGGCGAAGGGTGGTACTTTCTTGGAAACTGCAAACTTTCTAGGAAGTTCCTCAAGAACCAGTTGGATGCTTGAATTTCTTTATTTTTTATTATTTTACATAATTTATTTTATTTTACATAATTTATTTCTCATCACCCCATTTTTCTACCCAGTTTGGAAGGCCAAACTGATCCCTGTTCATGTGAACTTCCCCTATTACTAGCATTGTGCCCACCGCTAGGAAGGTGAAGGCAAGCACATGTCTCCTCCGACACGTGTGAAGCCTTAAAGCAGATCATCTTAAAGCTGCATCTGGAATTCTCCATGGAAAATGTGCACAAACAACAGCCAGAGAAGAAGGCTGGTGTAGAAGAAGCATAAGAAGACCAAGAAGCAGAACTAGAAGAAGACCAAGAAGAGTAGGAGGAGGTGGGGGAGGAAGTGGAGGAGGAGGGCGTCTTTCTGTTCCTCGTTAAGCCGTTGCTGAGCAACGCTGACTCGCGGGCTAAATGTGCCGTTGGCCCTCGCTATGCACTGAACTCCAGACGACGTTGCTGCTGGTTTGACTGGAGCAGAAGAAGATGAGCAGATTACTGCCTTGTTTTCCCTTCTCCATTCACAAAGACGCCGTATCTGCAAAGACAGGTTAAGATTCTATATAACCGTAAAAATATACGTCCTGGAAACACGCACTCACTGAAGTTAGAGATGTTAGAGGTGCAGAAAACTCGTCTCATGGAGCTGACCTTCTCTGACCTCGTCTGACCTCCTTGAAACGTTACCTACACTCAATCAAAAGAGTTCAATGCAGTTCTGTGAAAGGGTTCTTTGACTTGCAACAATGGTAGAACTATTTTTAGCGCTACACAGAGCCATGTCTACCTGTAAGACTCTATATAACATTAGAATAAACCCCAATAAACATAAAGTCAGTGGTCAGTGAGAGTGTCTACCTGTAAGACTTTATATAACATTAGAATAAACCCCAATAAAGATATAGTCAGTGGTCAGTGAGAGTGTCTACCTGTAATTAACTCTATATAACATTAGAATAAACCCCAATAAAGATATAGTCAGTGATCAGCGAGAGTGTCTACCTGTAAGACTCTATATAACATTAGAATAAACCCCAATAAATATATGGTCAGTGGTCAGTGAGAGTGTCTACCTGTAATTAACTCTATACAACATTACAATAAACTCAAATATACATAAAGTCAGTGGTCAGTGAGAGTGTCTACCTGTAATTAACTCTATATAACATTAGAACAAAACCACATAAACATAAAGTCAGTGGTCAGTGAGAGTGTCTACCTGTAATTAACTCTATACAACATTACAATAAACTCAAATATACATAAAGTCAGTGGTCAGTGAGAGTGTCTACCTGTAATTAACTCTATATGACAATAGAATAAACCCAGATAAACATAAAGGCAGTGGTCAGCAGGTTGTTTTCTGGGGATGTTCAGATGTAGTTTCCGAAAGAGCCTGAACATTACAATTTCCCAATGCATTTGAGTGAGAGAGAGAGCAAGCAAGATAAAGAGAGAGAGAGAGTGTGAGAGCGAGAGAGAGAGAGAGAGAGAGAGAGAGAGAGAGAGAGAGTCTGGTGACTTACACTCTTCAAATTAAGCAGCACCGTCAATCAGGATAGATTCAATTTAGGGTTTGATGAGAAAGTCCAAGCTCACTTAGTCAGAAATCAAACTTCACCAGCGAGCTCTTCAGGTCTCTTATCGACAGGAAAGCCATCAGTGAAGAAGGCAGAGGAAGATGAGGAAGACGAGGAAGGGAAATTTAAATACACTATATCTCCAAATGTTTGATCCCAAACACACATCTCAATCCACAATGGACCACCTCAAGAGGAGCAAGCTGAAGGTTTTGCTGTGGCCCTCACAGTCTGCTGACCATTGAAACTACAGTCAATGTTCTTCACAGGGTGGAACCATCTTGGAAACTGCAAACTTTGTATGATGTGGTCAAATTAAGTTCTTCAATTAGTTTTAAAATAACGGCACATATTTTAACCGGTTGGATGCTTGAATTACATAATTTAATAATCTCAAATATTCTGGAAGGCCAATTACCCAAACCCTGTTCATGCAAACTCACCCTATCACTAGCAATGTCCTTATTGTGTGTTTAGCCTTTAGCTCAAGAAGCTGGCTAAGTAGTACTACCTTAACTGACCCATCTACAGCACCGGAAATTAATGCGCCAGCACCATCCATCCATGTCCATCCATGCTAATTTCTGCAATTTTCAATTGCAAACATCCCATCATCTGTAAAAAAGCTGAAGATGAGATGGGATGATAATCCCAAACACACCTCTCAATCCACAATGGACCACCTCAAGAGGAGCAAGCTGAAGGTTTTGCTGTGGCCCTCACAGTCTGCTGACCACTGAAACTCCAGTCAATGTTCTTCACAGGGTGGAACCATCTTGGAAACTGCAAACTTTGTATGATGTGGTCAAATTAAGTTCCTCAAGGGTTTTTTAAGAAAGGCACAGATTTTTTTTTGGTACTGTGTCGCCAAATAGAACCAGTTGGATGCTTGAATTACATAATTTAATAATCTGGAATAATCTGGAAGGCCAATTACCCAATCCCAGTTTATGCAAACTCACCCTATCACTAGCAATGTCCTTATTGTGTGTTTAGCCTTTGGCTCAAGAAGCTGGCTAAGTAGCACTACCTTAACTGACCCATCTACAGCACCGGAAATAAATGTGCCGGAACCTTACATGTCCATCCATGCTAATTTCTGCAATTTTCCTTTACTGGGCCCTCACAGTATGCTGACCATTGAAACTCCAATCAATGTTCTTCACAGGGTGGAACCTTTTTGGACTTTGTAACACAGTAGTCACAGATTTTTGTTTTTTAGTACCGTGTCGACACAAAGGATGAGGAAAAAATTGGATGCTTGAAATATGTGATTTAATAATCTGGAAGGCCAATTACCCAATCCCTGTTTATGCAAATTGAGCTTAACCGACCCATCTACAGCCTCGGAAATAAATGTGCCGGAACCTTACATGTCCTTCCATGCTAATTTCTGCAATTTTCCTTTACTACACAAGCACAAACAACATGATAGCTCCCAATTCGGCTAACTTTTGGCTTCAAAACATCGCAATGGGAGTGAACGGGGGACGTACTGTCCACTCTTATATACAGTCTCCGTGGGACAGAGGAGAAAAGGCCTACACTCTACACTATGGTCAGGAGTGGTTTTCAGTGTTATGTCTTTTCCGTATTCCAAATCCACAGGGAATGTCAGTTCGCTCCAGGAAGCAGCACTCCGCTGTCCTTACATGCTAATTTCTGTAAGCGTTCCTCACTAGTCGAGTATCATATATGTCATTCTGGACCAGTATCCGACTCCATGAGCTCCTCCTGCTATTTCCCATTTTTCATCTCCATTTGACACCCCACCAGAACCTGTCGTTTATTTATTTATTTATTTGTTGGTTTTTTTTTTCTCCCCGCAGCAGCCTTTGTTGCCGTCCAAATCCCTGTGCAGGCGGTACTTTTCCGGCATTTTCTCTCCGGATCCAGCCGGCTTACTTTTCAGTCGCGCCGAGGGACTGCGAAAAAACGAATCGTATCATATCTCAAACCCCCAGGGCTGAAACAGCTTCTGCCTTCCCTCACTCCCTCACTCCATTCAGCATCTATTTACCACAGCACAAGCTACCGACACACACCTACCCACAGGCCCGCAGCCTCCCCCTGTACCGAATCACAGCCCGCGAGGAGAGTCATTGATTATTATTAGCGTGAAGTGTGATAGTCTGTCATTCTGAAGCACTGTAAAACACTCGCCACAACAGGTCCAGGCTACAGGGATTAAGGCAAAGTGGATTAAGTCTCCCTGCCATATTCCAAAAGCGAGCCTCATAGAGGGAGCACACAACATCTGCAGGGGCTTAGAGATGCAAACGGAAAGAAGGCGCCGGAAGCTGGAGAGAGGGAGGAAGAAAGAGCGAGAGAAAGAAAGAGGGATAAACACGGAGGGAAATTGCTGGGTGAAAGTGGGGAACGCTTGGACTGAACGCTTGGATTGGTTCAGGAGTTGCTCATCAGGATTGGGATGGAAAGGAATAGAAGAACTGGGAAGATCATACCAGCATCATATAAGCAACACCATGTCAACCATCAAACAACTTCCTAGAAACATTATAGCGACCACCTAAACACAACACCACAGAAAGCACCCAGGACACCACAGCCACCGCTAATGGACACCATATCACCTAGCAACACCAGAGCACCAATCTAGCCTCCACGTACTATACCACCAACCAACTCCACAGAAAGCACCTAGGACACCATAACCACCACCTAGCAACACCAGAGCACCAATCTAGCCTCCACGTACTATAGCAACCACCTAACAACTATCAAGCAACACTATATTAACCATCAAACAACTTCCTAGAAACACTATCTTCCAAGCAACACCATATCAACCATCAAGCAACTTCCTAGAGACACTATAGCGACCACCTAAACACAGTACCACAGAAAGCACCTAGGACACCATAACCACCACCTAGCAACACCAGAGCACCAATCTAGCCTCCACGTACTATAGCAACCACCTAGCAACTATCAAGCAACACCATATTAACCATCAAACAACTTCCTAGAAACACTATCTTCCAAGCAACACCATATCAACCATCAAGCAACTTCCTAGAAACACTATAGCGACCACCTAAACACAGTACCACAGAAAGCACCCAGGACACCATAGCCACCAGTAATGGACACCATATCACCTAGCAACACCAGAGCACCAATCTTGCCTCCACGTACTATAGCAACCACCTAGCAACTATCAAGCAACACCATATTAACCATCAAACAACTTCCTAGCAACACTATAGCGACCACCTAAACACAACACCACAGAAAGCACCTAGGACACCATAGCCATACTAATGAACACCATATCACCTAGCAACACTAGAGCACCAATCTAGCCACCATGTACTATAGCAATCACCTAGAGCACTACAGCAACCACCTAAACACAACACCACAGAAAGCACATAGAACACCATAGCCACCACTAATCAACACCATATCACCTAGCAACACTAGAGCACCAATCTAGCCACCACATACAATAGCAACCACCTAGCACCTAGCAACTATCAAGCAACACCATATCAACCATCAAGCAACTTCCTAGCAACACTATAGCGACCACCTAAACACAGCACCACAGAAAGCACCCAGGACACCATAGCCACCTCTAATCAACACCAGATCACCATTAGAGCACCATTCTAGCCACCACATACTAAAGCAACCACCTAACACCTAGCAACTATCAAGCAACACCATACCAACCACCAAGCAACACCATATCAACCATCAAGCAACTTCCTAGCAACACTATAGCGACCACCTAAACACAGCACCACAGAAAGCACCCAGGACACCATAGCCACCACTAATCAACACCATATCACCTAGCAACACTAGAGCACCAATCTAGCCACCATACCAACCACCAAGCAACACCATATTAACCACCTAGCAACACCATACCAACCACCAAGCAACACCATATCAACCATCAAGCAACTTCCTAGCAACACTATAGCGACCACCTAAACACAACACCACAGAAAGCACATAGAACACCATAGCCACCACTAATCAACACCATATCACCTAGCAACACTAGAGCACCAATCTAGCCACCACATACTATAGCAACCACCTAACACCTAGCAACTATCAAGCAACACCATACCAACCACCAAGCAACACCATATTAACCACCTAGCAACACCATACCAACCACCAAGCAACACCATATCAACCATCAAGCAACTACCTAGCAACACTATAGCGACCACCTAAACACAACACCACAGAAAGCACCTAGGACACCATAGCCACCTCTTATCAACTCTAGATCACTCAGCAACAGTACAGCACCAATCTAGTCAACTATCAAAGACCATCTTATCTTATCATCCACCAAGTAAGCTTATGAATATGGATGGAACAAGACAGTGCCACTGGAAACCCTGGGGGCAGGATCCTTATCCAAATCCATCATCTAGCAACACCATGGCTCCCATATCGTCTCCACCCCTGCTCCTGTAGAGCTACCGTCCCTGAATCTCCCTCTGGATCCAACCCTAATCCACCCCACCTGACTCAACTAACTACTGCCTTCAGAGGTCTCTGTTTGGCTGAGCAGGGTGAGTTAGCTTTGGGCTAGAGTTCAAACCTGCAGGAAGGTACAGCAGCCCCTACACCCCCACCTTCTCATTCAGATACAAGAAGTCTTCAAATTTCATATGCAGTTAGGTTGAGCTGTGTGACAGCGGTGTCTCTTTACACAACCGGTGTCAGGACACTGCTTACTGTATAGGAACATGCATTATTCAGGACAGTACCCTGACAGTGAGCTTGCCTACAGTATATTTCCAGCTTGGACAGCTGAGCTCAGTTTTACATCTTCACTCTTAAGAAAATCTGATGATTATGGTTTATTTTCTGATAATTCTCATATTTTAATTTGAATTACTTTTCTAAATTAATGACTGCCCACCTGTCTGGCCTGACATTCAACTTCACAGCAACCACCTAGGTTACCATAACAACTGCCTAGCAACTACTAAGCAACACCACAACAACCACCTTGCAACACTACAGCACCTGTTTAGCCACCACTTAGCAACATCACAGAAAGCACCTAGACTACCATAGCAAAAACTGTTTTACCCTAGCAACTACCGAGCAATACCACCTGAAATACCATAGCAATCACCTATCAATGCTGCAGCATATATCTAACAAACACCAAACTGACCCTCAAGCAAATACCTAGCAACACTATAATAACCACTTAGCAACACCAACACCGCAGAAAGAACATAGGACACCATACCAACCACTAATCAACACTATCACCAAGCAACACTAGAGCACCAATCTAGCCACCACATGGCAACACCACAACAATCACCCAAAATACCATTGTAACCACCTAGCAATTATCAAGCAACACCTTATCAACCACCAAGCAAGCACATAGCAACACTATAGTAACCACCTATAATTCTATATCAACCACCGAGAAACAATATATCAACCACCTAGCAACACCATAATAACCACCTAGCAATACTATAGCAACCACCTAGCAACTGTTAAGCAACTCCTAATCAAGCACCTAAACACACCTAGCAACACTATAGCAACCACCTGTAATTCTATATCAACCACTATCAACCACCAAGAAACAATATATCAACCACCTAGTGACACTATAATAACCACCTAGCAACACTATAGCAACCACCTAGCAATACTATAGCAACCACCTAGTAACACTATATCACCCATCTAGCAACCATATAGCAACACCACAGCAGCCATCTATAATGCTATATCAACCACTATCATCCACCAAAAAACAATATATCGACCACCTAGCAACATCATCATAATCACCTAGCAATACTATAGCAACCACCTAGCAATGCTATAGCAGCCACCTAGCAACACTATAGCAACCACCTACCAATACTATAGCAACCACCTAGCAACACTATATCACCCACCTAGCAATAATATAGCAACCACCTAGCAACACTATATCACCCATCTAGCAACAATATAGCAACACCACAGCAGCCACCTATAATGCTATATCAACTACTATTAATCACTAAAAAACAATATATCGACCACCTAGCAACACCATCATAATCACCTAGCAATACTATAGCAACCACCTAGCAATACTATAGCAGCCACCTAGCAACACTATAGCAACCACCTACCAATACTATAGCAACCACCTAGCAACACTATATCACCCACCTAGCAATAATATAGCAAAACCACAGCGGCCACCTATAATGCTATATCAACCACTATCATCCACCAAAAAACAATATATCGACCACCTAGCAACACCATCATAATCACCTAGCAATACTATAGCAACCACCTAGCAATACTATAGCAGCCACCTAGCAACACTATAGCAACCACCTACCAATACTATAGCAACCACCTAGCAACACTATATCACCCACCTAGCAATAATATAGCAACCACCTAGCAACACTATATCACCCATCTAGCAATAATATAGCAAAACCACAGCGGCCACCTATAATGCTGTATCAACTACTATCAATCACTAAAAAACAATGTATCGACCACCTAGCAACACCATCATAATAACCTAGCAATACTATAGCAACCACCTAGCAACACTGTAGCAACATTTGGTTGTATTGGAGAACTCTGAGCAGTTACACAGTCCTATCGCACAGCTCCTACAGGCCTTTAGTGGTCCTCCAACTATGAACCCAGATGTTTGCATCATCAGCTGCTCTTTCTTTATCAAAGCCAGTAACTTACTGTCTAATTAGCTGCTGCCCCAGCCAGGCCTACACAAATCAAAGCAAACCAGCAGCAGAAGACGGATTTGCTCAATCGTATTTCTGCGCTGTTTTTCCCCCCCAGAGCCGCACTGCCATACGTTCAGAAAGAGCTTCAGCTAGCCAGATAGATTCCCGGCAAGCTGCAGATCTGCCACAGTGTCGTATGAGTGCGGGGATTTCTGATAATCACTCTCTCCCTCTTTTCCCCATGAGGATGAAATTACAACGCTCGTATTTGTCACCTGCAGGGATGTGAAGCACGGTTACTAATGTAAGAACGCTCCCGCAGTCGTCCCTGCTGATCAAAGATACTGCGTGCCTATGGCAGCGTCTGCTTCACAGCAACAAGCCGTGATCTAGCTATTTATAATCATCTTACAACCAGCGGCTGACATGACTGTTCTATTCTCCATCAATAAGCGTGCCCGTGGCAGGTTAGTCTATTTTTATCGGCGCAGAAAATCCTCCCGGTAAGGGTCTGTAGTGGGCTACAATTACACACATGCATGATCTCAGCTGAGGACGTTTTACCGGTGCCGCAGCTTCCCGAGCTGGCAAGCGCTTTAGCGGCAGAAGGGGAAAACAACAATGCAGGAGACTAGCTGACCTTGGTTCTCTTGGAATGCACAAACAACCCACACACAGCCAATGAATAAACATGTTATTTAAATAGAGGGTGGGGAAAAAATATCACATAAACATATTGAGACGGGGACAGAAAGTAAAAATAGCAGGACTGAGGGACGGTTTGTTGAGCGTTTAAGCTGAAACGCTATACTCTGATTATTGTCAGAGAGAGAGAGAGAGAGAGAGAGAGAGAGAGAGAGAGAGGTGAAATTCCTACTGCATTCAGGTTGTACCGTCATCAAACACTCAAAAGGCCAATGGGAACAAAACATCCAGTAGAATACACTGAAGTGTTCATCTGCATGAATGACCTAGAAGAGTGACCTAAAACGCTTGTGGAGTTTATACTGGCAATATTTCTTTATTATTATCTGTCTGTCTGTTTGCTTTTCTATCCATCTATCATCCATCTTCACACCTTTCCACTCATCCATTTATCCATCCATGTTTCCATTTACCCATCCTTCTACTTATCTATCTATCCACCCATCCATCTTTCTATCCTGCATGTCTTCCCACCTATCTATATATCCACCCATGCATCTTCCCACCCATCAATCCATCCATCCATCCATCTGTCTGTCTATCTATCATCCCACCTATCCACCCATCCATCATCTTTTTACACGTCCATCCATCCATCCATCCATCCATCCGTCCATCCATCCATCCATCCATCCGTCCATCCATCCATCCATCTTTCTATCCCCCATATTTCCCCACCTATCTATGTCTCCACCCATGCATCTTCCCACCCATCCATCTATTTATCCATCCATCCACCCATCCATACACCCATCCATCCATCCGTCCATCCATCTTTCTATCCCCCATATCTTCCCACCTATATATCTATCCTCCCATCAATTTTCCATCCATCCGTCTATCTATCTATCTATCTGTCTGTCTGTCTGTCTGTCTGTCTATCTATCTATCTATCTATCTATCTATCTATCTATCTATCTGTCTGTCTGTCTGTCTGTCTGTCTGTCTATCTATCTATCCATCCCCCATATCTTCCCACCTATATATTTACATTTAAGGCATAAGGCATTTTATCTATCTATCATCCCACCTATCCACCCATCCATCAATCTTCCCACCCTTCCATCCATGTATCCACCCATCCATCTATCTTCCCACCCATTCATCCATTTATCCATCCATCCATCCATCCACCCATCCATCTTTATATCCCCCATATCTTCCCACCTATATATTTACATTTACATTTAGAGCATTTAGCAGACGCTCTTCTCCAGAGCGACTCACAAAAGTGCTTTGCTATTTACTCAAGAAAAACCTCAGCTAGTTAGAATAGACTAATAATTTAAAGATCCTCTAAGTTTAGACTCTACTAAACACAAGTCAATAAGATGACCACTCTACTATTCGCCCAAGCACTCTCAGAAGAGGAGAGTCTTTAGTCTGGGTTTGAAGACAGCGAGCGTTGGACTCTGCTGTTCGGACACCCAGGGGAAGCTCGTTCCACCACTTCGGTGCCAGGACAGAAAAAAGCCTGGGCGTCTTCCGTGGATTTTGAAGGATGGTGGGTCGAGCCGAGTCGTACTCGAATCTGGAAGGGCTCTTGGTGCGGATTGGCTTTTGACCATTGCCATCAAGTATGGAGGTGCTGGCTGGTCCATTCTTGGCTTTGTAGGCCAGAGTCAGGGTTTTGAATCTGATGCGGGCAGCAGCTACAGGAAGCCAGTGAAGAGAACGCAGCAGTGGAGAGACATGGCTATATATATCCATCCTCCTATCCATTTTCCCACCCATCCAGCTATCTATCGTCCCACCTATACACCCATCCATCTATCCACCCATCCATCCAGCCCTTTTCTTGCTAAAGGCAATTGCAGTAGCCAGACCCCCTGAATGAAGCGATGCAGTGTGCTGGCCAGAAGGTAACCCCCACTGTTTAACAGTTCAGTAGAATTCCTGCAGGAACTGAGCTGTTGTTTTGTTCTGGCTTCTTATAGCTGACAGAATCTCTGTGAACTGTGGTGGTTTATCCAGTATGGAAGCCTCTGGGAGGTCTGGGAGCAAGTCCAGAACTGTTGGATTAGAGGGGTTATTTTATGCGGATAGTGCTGCAATGCTTGGCCCAGTTGCTCCAGGATCAGGATGCTCTCCATGAGGAGCACTGTGCCGTCTGCTGATCGGATGGGAGTGATACTGGGTTTCTGAGGACCATAGGCTTGGTGGTGGGAGTCGAAAGCATAGGAATTGTTTGTGTCAATATAGCTTTTCAGAGCCTCCAAAATCTTCTCTGCATCTCAGAGCAGACAGCTTTCCACAAGGGGAAGAGGGCTGGAGAGTGCAGGTTTTAGAGATGGTCTTTTGAGTGCTTGGATTTGAAAGGTGCCGTCATCTAACCAATTCTGATTTCTTATTTTAGAGTAACAACTGGGTTCTCAAGCAGCCTGGAATATTACTAACCCTGAGTTCGGCCATCCTGCCCACTGGAGAGGCAGTCAGGACAGTCATCTTCTAGTGGGCTCATTGAATTCACCATTTCTGGGAGTAAGAGGGCAGAGCTTTTGCACATTCAAGAGCCAAGAGCAGAGTTTCTTTTGATAGATTTTACTGTGAAGTACACTCTCAGAAAAACGGTTCTGTTTAGTACTGAGAAAGGAAAGGGTCCTTTGACTTGTAGCAGTAGTGGAACCCTTTTTGGTGGCTGTAGAACCATCGTTGTTGTCATGGTTCTGTATAGAGCCAGTGCTTTTCTTAAAAATCCCTGAAGATGTATGAGTGTAGCTGGATCCAAAGACTCTCTTTACGCCTGGGTTGAGGTTAGGATTAAGATTAGGGCCAGGATGACAGTTAGGATTGGGTTTTGAGTTGAGGTTAGGGTAAGGGCTGGGATTAAGGTTAGGATTAGGTTTTGGGTTGAGGTTAGGGTAAGGGCCAGGATGAGGGTTAGGATTAGGTTTTGGGTTGAGGTTAGGGTTATGGGTAAGGTTTTGGGTTGAGGTTAGAGTTAGGGTAAGAGCTGAGATTAGGGTTAGGATTAGGTTTTGGGTTGAGGTTAGGATTAGGATAAGGTTTTGGGTTGAGGTTAGAGTTAGGGTAAGAGCTGGGATTAGGGTTAGGATTAGGTTTTGGGTTGAGGTTAGGGTTAGGATAAGATTTTGGGATGAGGTTAGAGTTAGGGCCAAGATTAGGGTTAGAATAAAGTTTTGAATAAGGTTTGAATAAGGTTTTGGTTTGAGGTTAAGGTTAGTGTAAGGGCTGGGACTAGGGTTAGGCTTAGATTTTGGGATGAGGTTAGGGTCAGGGCCAGGATTAGGGTTAGGATTAGGTTTTGGGTTGAGGTTAAGGTTAGGATAAGAGCTGGGATTAGGGTTAGGATTAGGTTTTAGGTTGAGGTTAGGATTAGGATAAGGTTTTGGGTTGAGGTTACAGTTAGGGTAAGAGCTGGGATTAGGGTTAGGATTAGGTTTTGGGTTGAGGTTAGGGTGAGGGCCAGGATGAGGGTTAAGGATTAGGTTTTGGGTTGAGGTTAGAGTAAGGATAAGGTCTGGGATTAGGGTTAGAATTGAGCTTTGTTAGGTTAGGGTTAGGGCCAGGATTAGGTTTTGGGTTGAGGTTAGGGTTAGAATAAGGTTTTGGGCTGAGGTTAGGGTAAGGGCTGGGATTAGGGTTATGATGAAGTTTTGGGTTGAGGTTAGGGTTAGGATGAAGTTTTGGGTTGAGGTTAGGGTTAGGGCCAAGATTAGGGTTAGAATAAAGTTTTGGGTTAACGTAAAGGGTTAAGGTAAGGGCTAAGATTAGGATTAGGTTTTGGGTTGAGGTTAGGGTTAGGGCCAGGATATGGTTTAGGATACAGTTTTGGATTGAGGTTAAGGTTAGGGCCAGGATGAGTGTTAGAATTGAGTTTTGGGTAAGGATATGGTTTTTGGTTGAGGTTAGGGTTCAGATTAGGTTTTGGATTAGGCTGGGCTGGGTTCTGCTAAATGGAAGTAAAATATTAAGTGTTACTTAATGTAACAGATGAACAGTAAATCTACTGAATGCCAGAAAAGCATCAACAGAAGATCTTCAGGATGTTTACCTCAGTGTATTCAGATGCTTCACTGCTGCTGCTGCAGTGATCTGCTGTTGATGTGTTACTGATACTCTATAAATCATCTATGAGTGACCACTCCAAATAAAGTGTCAATTGATGCCTGACTGATGGATTATGATATGATCTGATAAATGCTCTTGCATGTAATTAGGATTCATCCAAGATGCTTTAACTTTATTTTCTTCATATTATTAATTTGGGCGATATGATGACAAGCTAGCTACAAGATTTTGCCAACTACTTGTTTTCCAAACACACCAGGCCACAGCTTTGGTGCTGTTACACAGTTCCACATGCTCTGCCCAGCTTGGCAAAGCCCTTTAGCTAGGGGAGCGCACCAATCATGAGCCTCTTCTTTATTCCCTGAGGATGTTAAGGAGGAGGGTGGCCTTAATCGCAAAGCCAAGTCCATGTAGTTTGTGGGAGCATTCTGGAACCTCTTCCAAAAGAAGGTGCAGTTCTTGCCAACCTTATTTAACAAGTCTTTGCTGGAGAGTTTAGTCTCAGTCAGTGTCGCTGTGTCAATGTAATTTCTTAGCTGTCAGGCAATGAGGCCTTTGCGCTGGTCGAGAGTCTTGAGCTTTGGTTCTGTACATCAAGGACTGGCCAAATATTCCGGGTACTATCCCGATGAAAGTACTGCTGATGTGATGGACAAGAAAGACAAGATGTACCATCAGCAGAATTCTTTCAGGAAGCTGTTGTTGTTTTTGTGGCATAGTCTCCAATATGGAAGCCTTTGGGAAGCAAAGCCAGGTTGTTGAGGAGGTCTTGTGTTCCTGATGTGATCATTAAGGAGGTTCTGGACGTTCAAGGTAGCCAGAAAGAAGCAGGATTCTTGTGGCTGCAGGAAGAGGCCTTGGTTGCTACAGCAAGACCCTTTGTACAATGTTTATTAAGAGCATCTATTCTCCTGAATAAGTCCTCTCAGTTGCGTGAGTACCTGCCAAAGGAAGATGATGTTCCAAATTCTCATCCAGACAATGACCTTCTGGTACATTCATAGCTTGCTCTGTTCCAACCCTTGAAGACCTTTAGGTGAAAGGCTTTATAGTTTGTCACCTCATTTTCCTCCTCTCTCATGCAGTCTTTCACTAGTACACTATGTGGACAAAAGTATTGGGACACCTGCTTATTTAAAAAGAGTTGATCCTTCTTTTGTTGGAGTAACTTTTCTCTACTGTCCAGGGAAGAAGGGCTTTCTACTAGATGTTGGAGCACTGAATAGTTTTAGAATTTACACTGATATTGAAAATTTAATTTATGAACTTAAAATAAAATAATAAAAATTACTTAAAAAAGTAATACAAATTATTTGGAAGGAGAAGCCTATATAAACATATATAAAGACACGGTAAGAGAAGCCTGTATAAAGGTATTTACATCTACATGGTAAGAGAAGCCTGTATAAAGGTATTTACATGTACATGGTAAGAGAGGCCTATATAATGGAATTTAAAGGTATATGGTAAGAGAGGCCTATATTAAGTGTATGAAGGTCTATGGTAAGAGAAGCCTATATAAAGGTATAAAGGTATATACATTTATATGGTAGGGGAGGCCTATATAATGGACTATAAAGGTATGTGATAAGTAAAGCCTATATAAAGAGATTTAAAGGTATATGGTAGGGGAGGCCTACATAAAGACAAATCAAGGCACATGATAGGAGAGGTCTATATAAAGGTATTTAAAGGTATATGGTAAGAGAAGCCTATATGAAGGTATATGGTAAGAGAAGCCTATATTAAGTCTATGAAAGTATATGGTAGGGGAGGCCTATATAAAGGTATTTAAAGGTATGTGGTAGGTGAAGTCTGTATAAAGGTATTTAAAGGTATGTGGTAGGTAAAGTCTGTATAAAGGTATATGGCAAGAGAAGCCTATATTAAGTGTATGAAAGTATATGGTTGGAGAAGCCCATATAAAGGTATATGAAGATATATGGTAGGAGAAGCATATATAAAGCAATATAAAGGTATATGGTAAGAGAGGCCTATATAAAGGTGTATAAATGTATATGGTAAGTAAAGCCTATATAAAGGTATATGGTAAGAGACATCTATATAAAGGGATTTAAAGGTATATGGTAGGGAAGGCCTACATAAAGACAAATCAAGGCACATGATAGGAGAGGTCTATATAAAGGTATTTAAAAGTATATGGTAGGAGAAGCCTGTACTAAGTGTATGAAGTTATATGGTAAGAGAAGCCTATATGAAGGTACATAATTGTTTCAGCTTAGGGGAAGCCTATATAAATAAATATAAAGGTGTATGGTAAGTAAAGCCTATGTAAATGTGTATGGTAAGTAAAGCCTATATAAAGGTATATGGTAAGAGAAGTCTATATAAAAGGATTTAAAGGTATATGGTAGGGTAGGCCAATATACAGCTATATAAAGGCACACAGTAGGAGAGGCCTATATAAATGTATTTAAAGGTATATGGTGGGAGAAGCCTATATAAAGGTATTTAAAGGTATATGGGAAGTGAAGCCTATATGAAATTATTTGGTAATAGAAGCCTATATAAAGGTATTTAAAGATATATGGTAAGAGAAGCCTATATAAAGGTATATGGGAAGTGAAGCCTATATAAAGGTATTTAAAGGTATATGGTAAGAGAAGCCTATATATATATATATAGGTATTTAAAGGTATATGGTAGGAGAAGCCTATATAAAGGTATTTAAAGGTATATGGTAAGAGAAGCCTATATAAAGGTATTTAAAGGTATATGGTAAGAGAAGCCTATATAAAGGTATTTAAAGGTATATGGTAAGAGAAGCCTATATAAAGGTATTTAAAGGTATATGGTAAGAGAAGCCTATATAAAGGTATTTAAAGGTATATGGTAGGAGAAGCCTATATAAAGGTATTTAAAGGAATATGGTAAGAGAAGCCTATATAAAGGTATTTAAAGGAATATGGTAAGAGAAGCCTATATAAAGGTATTTAAAGGTATATGGTAAGAGAAGCCTATATAAAGATATTTAAAGGTATATGGTAGGAGAAGCCTATATAAAGGTATTTAAAGGAAAATGGTAAGAGAAGCCTATATGAAGGTATTTAAAGGAATATGGTAAGAGAAGCCTATTTAAAGATATTTAAAGGTATATGGTAAGAGAAGCCTATATAAAGGTATTTAAAGGTATATGGTAAAAGAAGCCTATATAAAGGTATATGGTAAGAGAAGCCTATATAAAGGTATTTAAAGGTATATGGTAAGAGAAGTCTATATAAAGGTATTTAAAGGTATATGGTAAGAGAAGCCTATATAAAAGTATTTAAAGGTATATGGTAAGAGAAGCCTATATAAAGATATTTAAAGGTATATGGTAGGAGAAGCCTATATAAAGGTATTTAAAGGAATATGGTAAGAGAAGCCTATATAAAGGTATTTAAAGGAATATGGTAAGAGAAGCCTATATAAAGGTATTTAAAGGTATATGGTAGGAGAAGCCTATATAAAGGTATTTAAAGGTATATGGTAGGAGAAGCCTATATAAAGGTATTTAAAGGAATATGGTAAGAGAAGCCTATATAAAGGTATTTAAAGGAATATGGTAAGAGAAGCCTATATAAAGGTATTTAAAGGTATATGGTAGAAGAAGCCTATATAAAGGTATTTAAAGGAAAATGGTAAGAGAAGCCTATATGAAGGTATTTAAAGGAAAATGGTAAGAGAAGCCTATATGAAGGTATTTAAAGGAATATGGTAAGAGAAGCCTATTTAAAGATATTTAAAGGTATATGGTAAGAGAAGCCTATATAAAGGTATTTAAAGGTATATGGTAAAAGAAGCCTATATAAAGGTATATGGTAAGAGAAGCCTATATAAAGGTATTTAAAGGTATATGGGAAGTGAAGCCTATATAAAGGTATATGGGAAGTGAAGCCTATATAAAGGTATTTAAAGGTATATGGTAAGAGAAGCCTATATAAAGGTATTTAAAGGTATATGGTAAGAGAAGCCTATATAAAGGTATATGGGAAGTGAAGCCTATATAAAGGTATTTAAAGGTATATGGTAAGAGAAGCCTATATAAAGGTATTTAAAGGTATATGGTAAGAGAAGCCTATATAAAGGTATTTAAAGGTATATGGTAAGAGAAGCCTATATAAAGGTATATGGTAAGAGAAGCCTATATAAAGGTATTTAAAGGTATATGGTAAGAGAAGCCTATATAAAGGTATTGTAAGGTATATGGGAAGTGAAGCCTATATGAAATTTTATGGTAAGAGAAGCCTAGTCATCCCTGTTTTCTGTTTTTATGCAGCAACCATAATGCTGATACCAAGGACCCCGTGCATCTTTCATCTTAAAATACAATAAAAAGATGATTACAATAGATAGTGTATTTATTTTACAGTACTTATTAATCCTTCTGGTACATTGATCCAGCTTGATGCTTATCAAAATGTCTTGCTTGGTATAAAAAAGCAAACTGCTTTCACCATAATAACAATTTGATAATATTTTCTTTTGCAAACAACTGTTATAGGCACAGATTGAAGCCCAAAGGTGCTTCAAAAACATCTACAAAAACATTCAGGGAGGAGGATACCATGTGTAGACTTTGCTATTTTTCCCAGATCAGAGATTTTTCCAGTCGTTGTTTCAATATTCCAGTTTTCATAAAGGAAAAATGACCAAATCAGAGCAGATTTCCAGTGGAATGTATCTGATACGCTAAATTATTGCAAACTGAAGACCTGCTCGTTTATCAGCAGCATCCTCGAAGGCTTGATGTCCCCTAACTTTTGACGGCCAGGATTTATGACACTATTTATAGCATCAATAAAGTCACTTATAAGCTCTGATTAAAGCCAGTCTAACTGAGGTTCGACAGCCGTCAGAGTCAGCGCGGAGAGAACAGAGAGAGACGTGATCTTTGGCGAAGTGAACTTTTGTACAACCAGCATCTTAAAATAGTATGTATATACAGTACTCCGTGTACTTTCTGCGTCGCTAGGCAACCGTGTTGTGTTGGGCGGAGGTGAGGCAGTCTCCATGTGAGATTGGCAATCTAAGGGGTGTGTGTGTGTGTGTGTGTGTGTGCGAAGTTTAAAACAGTGAAAGCACTTAATGATCTGCTAATCTCTTACATATCTAACGCTGGCACCTGTCAAGTCTCATCTTCTTTCACTGTGTTCAAAGAGAGAGAGAGAGAGAGAGAGAGAGAGAGAGCAAGAGAGAGAGAGAGGATGAGCTGTTCTTCCTATAAATGAACACTGTTCTCATTCCTTCACACACTGACGGACCAAATAACAACAAAGCAAAGCTCTTAACATACACTGATTTGACAAAAGTATTTGGACGCCTGCTCATCATAACATTGCTGCTTCTGAAATCCAAGATACTTTATTTATTGTTTATTAAAAAAAAAGCACATCCTGCTTCTGATGGAGTAGCCACCGCCGCCACGACACAGAGGAAAGCACTGGGTCCCCAGCTCCGCTCCAGGTTGATGAGGGCTGAGAGCGCCATCTACCCACCTGGAGAAAGCATGGCCAAATTCGCTCTCTCAGACGCCGGCTGCTGATGGCAAAGCAGCACGGCTCGGGATTCCAACTTCCAACCCCGGGGGGTCGAAGCGACAGCACGTTAGACTGCTGAGCCCCTTGGAGTCTTATGTGCCGGTAGGTGAGAGCAGTGTTACAGCGTTTGGTCCTTCGTGGTTTATCTACTGCTCCACAGGGCTGTAGAACCCCCACCCTTCCTCTAAACTTCTGTACAAACTTCTGCATCATCATCATCTTCTTCTTCTGCATCATCATCTTTATCATTGTCATCATCATCATCGTCACCTTCTTCATCATCTTCATCATCGTCTTTTTATTTTTCATCATCTTCTTCTTCATCATCATCATAATTATCATAATCTCCATCTTTATCAACTTCTTCATCATTATTACCATCTTCTTCTTCAGCATCTTCATTATCATCATCACCATCGTCTTCATCTTCTTCATCATTATTGTTTTCTTCTTCCTCATCATCTTCATCAGTGTCAGCCTCTTCATCATCATTACCATCTTCTTCTTCAGCTTCATCATCATCATCATCATCTTCTTCTTCTTCATCCTCTTCATCATCATTTTCTTCTTCTTCATCTTTATCATCATCATCATCATCATCACCATTGTAGTCATTATCATCATTACCACTTTTTTCATCATTATAATATCATCTTCTTCATCATTAACCACCTTCTTCTTCATCTTTATCATCCTCTTCATTATCATCATTTTTATCATCATCATCATCATGGCCACCTTCTTCGTCATCTTCATGATCATCATCATCATCGTCATCATTTTCACCATCATCATCTTCACCATCATGTGTTTTATTCATGAATCCTCCCTCCTGAGCTCGAGCGTCTGTGTGACTGGAATCAGCCTTGGCGTGTTTTAACAAAAAGAAAAGTACAAGTGTAGTTACACAGCGGAGGCACCTGGGACTGCACCAAATAACAACACACACACACACACACACACACACACACACACTGGCATCAAAGACAGCATACAAAGCGCTTACAAGCTTTCCCAAAGAAAGGAAAACTGAAGAAGGACGTCCAACAAGAGCGCGGAATAAGTGGATTTATACTGTCGAGAGAGAGAGAGAGAGAGAGAGAGGGGGGGGGTGGAAGAGATTAAGTAGGGTTAAGAAAGGGGAGAGAGCGACACGTTAAGAAAGAGAGGAAGAAAATGAGAGAGAGAGAGAGAGAGAGAGAGAGAGAGAGAGAGAGAGAGAAAGAGATAGAGAAAGGGCAAGACAAATTATGAAAAGGAGAGGGAGATGGATTAAGAGAGGGGGCAAGAGAGATTAAGAAAGACGGAAAACAATAAGAGAGAGACAAAGAGCGAGAGAGATTGAGAAACAAAGAGAAAAAGAGCGAGAGGGAGAAAAGGGAAGAGAGACACTATGAAAAGGTGGGAAAAGAGAGATTAAGAAAGGGAAGAGAATGTGACACTGAGGAAAGGGAGACGGGGAGAGAGAGAGAGAGAGAGAGAGAGAGAGAGAGAGATTTAGTAGGGTTAAGAAATGGAGAAGAGGGAGAGACACTAAGAGTGAGAGAAAGATCAAGAGTGGGAAGAGGGACGGAGACACCGGGAAAATGAGGGGAGATTAAGAAAGGGAAGAGAGACATACACTAAGGAAAGGGAGAGAGACTGAAAGAGAGAGAGAGAGAGAGAGAGAGAGAGAGAGAGGTAAAAAGAGAGACACTTAGAAAAGAGAGAGTGAGAACAGAGAAACAAAAAATGAATGTGTGTGTGTGTGTGTGTGTGTGTGTGTGTGTGTGTGAGAAAGAGAGAGAGAGAGAGAGAGAGAGAGAGAGAGAGAGGAACCATGATATTGAAAAAAACAGAGAGGGGAAAGAGAGCAAGAGGGGAAAAGAGAGAGAGAAGGGGGATCTGGATCTGACAGGTGGTGATGGACCACCCTTCTGGGGGTGTACAGCAGTGTGTGTGTGTGTGTGTGTGTGTGTGGGACAGATGGAGGCTGGCCTCCTCCCCTGGGGAGAGAAAGGGACAGGATGTGTGTTCTGAAGAGGGTTGCCAACTCCAGAGGGAGCAGGCTTCATGGTGTGTGTGTGTGAGTGTGTGTGAGTGAGTGTGTGTGTGAGTGTGTGAGTGTGTGAGTGTGTGTGTGTGTGAGTGTGTGTGTGTGAGTGTGTGTGTGAGTGAGCAGAAAGGAGACAGTTCTATTTTGAATGAGTTTTAGGAAGAGCAGCGAGGCAGAAACTGGAGATGAGAAACCTCAGATCTTCATACCTGTGAAATCAAAAAGGATGTGCGACTAATTGAGCTGCCCAGGCTCCGCCCACAAAAGTGTTCTTTCATAGCAACTGTTGCTAGATTGTAAGCGATATACTGCCAGTAGAATCGGACTCTCTGGAGCAGGCAGAGCCTAATGCTGCCTAATGCCAGGCGTGGGCTAGAGGGGTATAGAGGGGTACGGGAGTTGGGTATGAGGAGGGGTAGTGATCATCCAACACCAATGCTCTTGTCACTGAATGCAATCAAATCCTCACAGCAGTGCTTGAAAAACTAGTAGAAAGACTTTTTTTGGGCGCTCTGAGTGGTCCAGTGGACTAAAGCGCTGTCACTGTGATTTGAGGACCGCTGGTTCGAATTCCAGGTCATGCTGCTTGCCATCAGCAGCCGGCGTCAGAGAGAGCACAGTTTGCCTCGCTCTCTCAGAGGTGGGTTGATGGCACTTCCTCATCCCCACATCACTCCTATAGCTATACACAATTATATATATATATATATATATATATATATATATATATATATATATATATCCCGTATGTGTTATTTATGTAGAAAACATTAAACATGACAATATTATATTTCATCTATATCAGTGTATCTATATCCAATAATAATGTATCATACATTTATTACATATATATGTATTATATATATGTAATATATATAATACATACAATATATATATTGGGTTTTATATATCCAAAATATCACTTCAGAACTAACCTGGATTTTCCTAAGATAGAGAGAGAGAGAGAGAGAGAGAGTGTGTGTGTGTGTGTGTGTGTGTGTGTGTGTGTGTGTGTGTGTGTTTCTCAGCATCCCAACATTAAATATAGATCAGTAGTTTTGCGATCCGGCAACAATAACACTAATAAAGACGACTAATTGCTGCTATTGATTTGTGCACAGTGAGCCATTATGGAGCGATGGTACCTCCCACCATAGTGCTGAGAGAGAGAGAGAGAGAGAGAGAGAGAGAGAGAGAGAGAGAGAGACCAGGAGAGGGAGAAAAGCAGAGCGATAGCAATAAAAGAAAGATGTAAAGTGAGAGACATAGCGAGAGAAAGAGAAAGAGAGAGAGCAAGAGAGTGAAAGAGACATAGTGAGAAAGAGAGAGAGAGAGAGAGAGAAAGAGTGAGAGAGAGTGAGAGAGAGCAAGACAGAGAGAGTGAGACATAAGAAAAGACAGAGAAAGAGAGATATAGTGAAAGAGAAAGAGAGAGAGAAAGAATGTGTACATTGTGAGTGAGAGAGAGTGAGAGAGAGAGTGAGAGAGAGAGAGAGGGGGGGGAGACATAGCAAGACAGAGAGTGAGAGAGGCATAGTGAGAAAGAGAGTGTGCGAGAGAGAGAGAGAGACATAGTGAGATAGAGAGACTGAGAGAGAGAGAGACATAGCATGAAAGAGAGAGAGAGAGAGAGAGAGAGAGAGATAGAGAGAGAGAGACATAGCGTGAAAGAGAGAGAGAGAGAGAGAGAGAGAGAGAGAGAGAGAGATAGAGAGAGAGACATAGCGAAAAAGTGAGTGAGAGAGAGAGAGAAACCGGTAATGGGAGAAAAGAAGAGCGTGAGATAGCAAGACAGAGACAGATAAGAAAATAGAGAGCGAGAGAAAAGAGAGAGAGAGAGAGAGAGAGAGAGAGAGAGAGAGAGAGAGAAAGATTGGAACTGTAAGTTCCTGTGGTAGCCACCAGGAAATCTACCTGACAGTTGCTATGGCGACAGGGGTGCAGATGGGCCAGACGCCGGCCTGTGGAGCATCATTTAATTGGAAAGCTTTTAGCCTGGGCTCACACACACACACACTCTCTCTCTCTCTCACACATACACACACACACTCTCACACATGCACACACACATACACACACATGCACACACACATGCACACACATACTCTCTCTCTATCTCTCTGTCATACACAAACTCTCTCTCTCCCTTTCTCTCTCTCTCTCTATCTCTCACACACACACACACAAACATTGCTTTACATACATTAGAAGTGTACCTGCATACCAAGCTAATTTTAATAAGACAAATGTGTGTGTTTGTGTGTGTGAGTGTGTGCGTACAGTCCCCATCTCTCCCAGTGGTAATGTTTTCCTTGTTGACTTTTCATCTCCAATATCAGAAACCCAGAGTGTGTGTGTGTGTGTGAGAGAGAGAGAGAGAGAGTGTGTGTGTGTGTGTGTGTGTGTGTGTGTGTGTGTTTGTGTTTGTGACAAACCAGCCTCAGAAGGGTCTGCAGACAAACATCTGAGACAGGCTTGGCGTAGAGAAGGTGCGCGGTTCTCTGAAGAGTCTAGAACGTTGTGTTGGCGTTATCTGCTCTGTGTGAGCGGCTGCAGAGGGGCCAGGCGAGCGCTGCCGTCTCAGTGGGACGCTCACAGCAGAGCGCTGAGTAAACGCTCATCAGTGAAGAGCGGCTTAACCTGCCGTGTGTCTGTGTGCCACATGTGTAGAGCTTCAGGAGGAAGCCTGGAGACAGGAACGTCTCACTCTCATATGGACTAGTGTGGAGCGCTCTCTGCCTGGAGAGGAGCTTTTCTCCTGTGGAATCTGATTGGCTGGAATTTAGTAGAGTGGTGTGAGGAAATGAATAGGGAGTGAGACTGAAAACAATAGAATATGAATATGAGTTTACCTGAACAGAGTGAAATCTGATCGGATAGAACTGAGTAGACTGTGATGTAGCTGTGTTGAACTAAAAAGACTGTAATTAAATCTGATTGGTTAGAACTGAAAGGGTGGGATTTGATTGGACTTAACTGACTAGAGTGGAACCTGAGTGGTTAGAACTGTGAATAGAGTGGAATCTGATTGGACAGAATGTCATATAGAGTGGGATCTGATTAGAATGAACTAAAGAAAATGAAATCTGATTGGTTAAAACTGTGAATAGAGTGAAATCTGATTGGTTAGAATAGAAAAGGGTGGAATTTGATTAGACAGAACTGATTAGAGTGGAACCTGATTGGTTAGAACTGTGAGTGGAATCTGATTGGACAGAATTTAATATAGAGTGGAATCTGATTGGACAGAATTTTATATAGAGTGGAATCTGATTGTAATGAACTGAAGAAAATGGAATCTGATTGGACAGAACTTCATATAGAGTGGGATCTGATTGGAATGAACTGAAGAAAATAGAATCTGCTTGGGATGAACTGTATATAGAGTGGAATTTGATTGGGTAGAATTAAACAGAGTGGGATCTGACTCGACAGAACTGAATAAACTGAAATCTGATTGGACAGAACTGACTAGAGTGGAATTTGATTGGACAGCACTTCATAAAGAGTGGAATCTGATTGGTTAGAAAGGTGAATAGAGTTGAATCTGATTGGACAGAATGTCATATAGAGTGGAATCTGATTAGAATGAACTAAAGAAAATGAAATCTGATTGGTTAAAACTGTGAATAGAGTGAAATCTGATTGGTTATAATAGAAAAGGGTGGAATTTGATTAGACAGAACTGATTAGAGTGGAACCTGATTGGTTAGAACTGTGAGTGGAATCTGATTGGACAGAATTTAATATAGAGTGGAATCTGATTGGACAGAATTTTATATAGAGTGGAATCTGATTGTAATGAACTGAAGAAAATGGAATCTGATTGGACAGAACTGAATAGAGTGGAACCTGATTGTTTAGAACTGTGAATAGAGTGGAATCTGATTGGTTAGAGCTGTGAATAGAGTGAAATCTGATTGGACAGAACTTCATATAGAGTGGGATCTGATTGGAATGAACTGAAGAAAATAGATCTGCTTGGGATGAACTGTATATAGAGTGGAATTTGATTGGGTAGAATTAAACAGAGTGGGATCTGACTCGACAGAACTGAATAAACTGAAATCTGATTGGACAGAACTGACTAGAGTGGAATTTGATTGGACAGCACTTCATAAAGAGTGGAATCTGATTGGTTAGAACGGTGAATTGAGTGGAATCTGATTGGAATACTGAATGGAGTAGAATTTGATTGGACAGCACTCCATAAAGAGTGGAATCTGATTGGTTAGAACGGTGAATAGAGTTGAATCTGATTGGTTAGAATAGAAAAGGGAGGAATTTAATATAACTGTGAACTGATTGGACAGAACTTCATATAGAGTGGGATCTGATTAGACAGAATTAACTAGAGAGGATTTTGATAACACTAATTTTTAATACTGAATGGAGTGAAATTTGATTGGACAGAACTTCATAAAGAATGGAATCTGATTGGTTAGACCAGTGAATAGAGTGGAATCTGATTGGCTAGAACTGTGAATAGAGTGGAATTTGATTGGACAGAACTTGATAGAGTGGAATCTGATTGTTTAGAACTGTGAATAGAGTGGAATTTGATTGGACAGAACTTGATAGAGTGGAATTTGATTGGACAGAACAGAACAGAGTTCAGAGACGAAATCTATTAGACTGCTATTTGAAATTAGATTTCTGGACCTTAAAGGGGGGACGTCTGACTGGGGTTTGATGGTTCTCATCTCTTGTCTATGAGCAGAAAGCCCCTCTTACACAACAGGCCAGAGAGCCCATCTCTCAAACAAGCCCCCATAACGTTGGATTTAGCTGACCCAGTCATACAGGTTCCTCCTCTACAGTCTCTCAAAGACTCACCCTGCTGTCTCTAAGGAAGCCACTCAGGTGCATCTTCAGGTGGTCTCTCCTGACACCATGAAGGCCTTGGTCAAAACTCACACTGTACCTCCAGCACTCAGAGCCTCAAGTGTGGCTCAGCTCCGTCACCTCTCAGACAGGCTCCTCCGTGCCGGCACTCAGGTAATGAAGTGAACTTCTGGTTTTCCGAACAGCAGAATCTGTTGTTGTCCAAAACCCTGGACCTGAAAACCCACCTTTCTGAAAGCGCTGAGGTAAAGCTGAGCCTGACCAGAACCCCCCCCCCCCCTTCACTTCCACTAACTTCTGTCATTTATGGAAACTGTGTCTAAAATGTACAATTAAACGTGAATTCACCTTTTCTTTCCCTCTTCTTCCTCTGCCTGTGCCTCTTTCTCCTTTCTTTTTCTCATTTCTCTTTCTCCCTTTCGCTCTTTTTTCTCTCCTTTCTTTCTCCTTTCTTTCTCTCCTTTCTCGTACCTTTCGCTCTTTTTTCTCTCCTTTCTTTCTCCTTTCTTTCTCTCCTTTCTCGTACCTTTCGCTCTTTTTTCTCTCCTTTCTTTCTCCTTTCTTTCTCTCCTTTCTCGTACCTTTCGCTCTTTTTTCTCTCCTTTCTTTCTCCTTTCTTTCTCTCCTTTCTCGTACCTTTCGCTCTTTTTTCTCTCCTTTCTTTCTCATTTCTCTTTCTCCCTTTCCTCCTTTCTCTCACCTTTCTTTCTCCTTTCTTTCTCTCTTTTCTTGTACCTTTTGCTCTTTTTCTGTCCTTTCTTTCTAATTTCTCTCTCCTTTCTTTCTCTCCTTTCTCCTACCTTTCGCTCTTTTCTCTTTTCTTTTTCTCATTTCTCTTTCTCTCCTTTCTCCTACCTTTCTCTTTCTCCTTTTGCTACGTTACCTCTCCTTTTTTTCTCTCCTTTCTCTC
>NC_132879.1:3524264-3539264 GCF_030463535.1 Salminus brasiliensis
TACTTTCTTTCTTCAGAATGAGAAGCTCTTGTTTCTCCCTTTTACTGGATTCATGTTCTGATGAGATCTGGAGCTTCTACAGTAAAGACTCTGAAAAATAAAGGTGCTACAAAAGGTTCTTTGATCGATGCCGTAGAAGAACCACCTTTGATTGCATAAAGGTTCCAAAAAAACTTGCGATAGAAATATGACCATTAAGTTGATAAAGAATCTTTGCCTCACAAGAAGGGTCTTTTCTGGGGGTCTTTTAAAGGTTCTCCACACTTTGTATGACAAATATGGTTCTTTATGCAACCAAAAGTGGTTCTTCTTGGACAAAGAAGGCAGCAACAGAGCATTCACACCAGGGTTCGTTATAATCGAACCAAAGCTGACAAGTAGAAACACCCTTAAGCCAGATGTGAGCGACTGACCACTGAACAGTTCAGAACAAGCTAATGTGCTACCTCCAGCCAGCGCTGGTGTTAGTGGAATCGAGTGTGTAGGGTGTAGCACATTAGTGGAGTCGAGTGTGTAGGGTGTATCACAAGCTAATGCGCTACACCCTACACACTCGACTCGACTAACACCAGCTTTGGCAGACGGTCAAACCACCACCCTTAGGCTGAAGTAATACGATAATCTATGCATTTGAACCCCCTCAGTACTTTTGCTGGCCTCCACTCAGCAGTGCATCATCTCCTTCCTTCCTTCCCTCTCCCTGGCTGTGTCATTGTCCCCTGGAGGAGAGAGTCTGAATGGTAATTTGTCTTAAACGACTCATATAGTTCGTCACAGAGTGTGCTTTTATTCTTTAAAGCAGTCAAAGACTTTTCTTTTTATAGCAAACACCTCCAGCACAGTCTCTCTCTCTCTCACCCTCCCTCCCTCTCTCTCTCTCGCTCTCTCCCCTAATTATGCTTTGAGCTGAACATCAAGGTCTCGTTCCAATCACGGCAAATGAGATAAATACTGGTGGGCTATTTACCTTTACTTCCTTCTCATCTCTTCTGTTGATTTCACATCAAAGCATGATGTCCCGAGACGAGAGCACTTTTACTATAAAAACATGAATGAGTGCATGAGTGTGTGTGTGTGTCTGGGTATGTGTGTGTGTGTCTGTATACATCCCATACATCTGCTCATTGATGTAATCATCTAATCAGCCAATGAAGGTACGGGCCATGGTTTAACCGTCAACCATCATAATGGAAAAAGACACTGTGGGATCTCTGGGATTCTGGGCGTGGTGTGACTGTTGGTGTCAGACAGGCTGGTTTGAGAGTTTCTAGAGCTGCTAGATCTTCTAGATGTCCTGGGGACATCCAGTGAGCAGCAGATCTGAAGTTCTGCAGACAGAAAAAAACACCTCAGGCTGGTTGGAGCTGACAGAAAGGCTACAGTAGCTCAGATCATCACTCTGTACAACTGTGGAGAGCAGAAAAGCACCTCCAACCTTGAGGAGGATGGAGCTACACCAGCAGAAGAACAGAAAGCTGAGGCTGCAGCAGTGGCTCAGCACAGGCTCACCAACACTGGACAGTTGAGGACTGGAGGAATGTTGCCCTGGTCTGATGAGTCTGGATTTCTGCTGAGGATCATCACACAGATGGTCGGGTCAGGATTTTGGGCCAACTGCATGAATCCATGGGCCCAACCTGCCTTGTGTGAACAGTCCATCATCTCTCGAAGGCCACAGACTGTTTGAGGATTGTTGCTGACCATGTTCATTCCTTCATGACCGCAGTTTACCATCTTCTAATGGCTACTTGTGGCACCATGTCACAGAGCAGAGGCGTCTTAAACTGGTTCTATGAACATGACGATGAGTTCAGTGCTCTTCAGTGGTCTTCCCAGTTACATCTAAATCCAATAGAACGCTTTTGGGATGTGGTAGAACATGAGAATCCTGGAACATCTGCAGGAATTGTGGGATGCAGTCGTGACCAGAAGAATCCATGCCACAAACTGTTTTGAGAGCAAAGATGGGAAAGAAGGTTCTTCACACTCGTATTTCTTTTCTTTAAAGAACCTACCATTGGTTCTTTTCTGGTTCTCCTACAGCATCGCTCCAAAAGAACCCTTTTGGTACCTTTATTTTGAGTTAGTTTCTCTACATTCTCTTCATTTTCCATCAGCTACCTGGCCAAGGCCACATTTATACACCAGCCATCAGACATCGGTTTGGGACATAAGCTCACCTGCTCAGGCCTAAGGGGTGACTCAGACTTTACCCCACTCCACCACCTGTGAGTCATATACCGCTGATGAAGCCACTCGTTTGTTGATTGACATCCTCCAGCACAGCCTTCCTACACACACCTGACAGCATCCTCACCGTCTGTCCTTGAGACAATAAGCCACCACCAATCATCCAAGAAAACTACAGAAACTAGCAGACAAGTTCTTTACAACATCTCCAGACTTCAAAAACAGCGATTTACCCATCAAGCGACTGCCAGATCTGTGAATCACTGCCAATCCAAAACAGAGAAAAACAAAGGAGATCAAGGACTGAACTGCTGAGCAGGTTTAACCATTACTGAAGGCTGCATGTTTGTAGAAAGCTAACTGTTAAGAGCGACAAAGGGTTCTTTGAGGGATTCCATAGAAGAACCACTCTTGATTCCCTAAACAACCAATGTGAAGAACCTTTGAAAGGTTTAAAGAACGTTCATGTGATGTTGGAGGGTTGTTCACACTCACATCTCTCTTTTATGTCATATCTCTTTTACGTTCTAGAACTGAATGAGAATCAGGAGGAACCTCTAGAACTTCGTAAATGAGGGGGACATTGTGTGAGTGTTTAAAGTTCTAGAACTGTGTGATTGAGGGGGACATTGTGTGAGTAGTTAATAAGGTTCTAGAACTGTGTTAATTAGGGGGGCATTGTGTAAGTGTCTAAAGTTCTAGAACTGTGTTAATGAGGGGGACATTGAGTGAGTGTCTAAGGTTCTAGAACTGTGTGATTGAGGGGGGCATTGTGTGAGTAGTTAATAAGGTTCTAGAACTGTGTGATTAAGGGGGGCATTGTGTGAGTGTCTAAGGTTCTAGAACTGTGTGATTGAGGGGGGCATTGTGTGAGTGTCTAAGGTTCTAGAACTGTGTGATTAAGGGGGGCATTGTGTGAGTGTCTAAGGTTCTAGAACTGTGTGATTGAGGGGGCATTGTGTGAGTGTCTAAGGTTCTAGAACTGTGTGATTGAGGGGAGCATTGTGTAAGTGTCTAAGGTTCTAGAACTGTGTGATTGAGGGGGGCATTGTGTAAGTGTCTAAGGTTCTAGAACTGTGTGATTAAGGGGGGCATTGTGTGAGTAGTTAATAAGGTTCTAGAACTGTGTGATTAAGGGGGGCATTGTGTGAGTGTCTAAGGTTCTAGAACTGTGTGATTGAGGGGGCATTGTGTGAGTGTCTAAGGTTCTAGAACTGTGTGATTGAGGGGGGCATTGTGTGAGTGTCTAAGGTTCTAGAACTGTGTGATTGAGGGGGCATTGTGTGAGTGTCTAAGGTTCTAGAACTGTGTGATTGAGGGGGGCATTGTGTAAGTGTCTAAGGTTCTAGAACTGTGTGATTGAGGGGGGCATTGTGTAAGTGTCTAAGGTTCTAGAACTGTGTGATTAAGGGGGGCATTGTGTGAGTAGTTAATAAGGTTCTAGAACTGTGTGATTAAGGGGGGCATTGTGTGAGTGTCTAAGGTTCTAGAACTGTGTGATTGAGGGGGCATTGTGTGAGTGTCTAAGGTTCTAGAACTGTGTGATTGAGGGGGGCATTGTGTGAGTGTCTAAGGTTCTAGAACTGTGTGATTGAGGGGGCATTGTGTGAGTGTCTAAGGTTCTAGAACTGTGTGATTGAGGGGGGCATTGTGTGAGTGTCTAAGGTTCTAGAACTGTGTTAATGAGGGGGGCATTGTGTAAGTGTCTAAGGTTCTAGAACTGTGTGATTGAGGGGGGCATTGTGTGAGTGTCTAAGGTTCTAGAACTGTGTGATTGAGGGGGCATTGTGTAAGTGTCTAAGGTTCTAGAACTGTGTGATTGAGGGGGGCATTGTGTGAGTAGTTAATAAGGTTCTAGAACTGTGTTAATGAGGGGGGCATTGTGTAAGTGTCTAAGGTTCTAGAACTGTGTGATTGAGGGGGGCATTGTGTGAGTGTCTAAGGTTCTAGAACTGTGTGATTGAGGGGGCATTGTGTAAGTGTCTAAGGTTCTAGAACTGTGTGATTGAGGGGGCATTGTGTAAGTGTCTAAGGTTCTAGAACTGTGTGATTGAGGGGGACTTTGTGTCAGATAAGGTTCCAGAACTGTTTAAATGAAGGTAATATTATCTGAGTGTCTAAGGTTCTAAAACTGTTATTGAAGGGGACATTGTATAAGTGTCTAAGGTTCTAGTACTGTGTGATTGAGGGGGATTTGGTTAAGACATTCTAGAACAATGTGAATGGCTCATATTCTCGTTCTAGAACAGTGTGAGTAGCTGATATTCTAGAACTGTATGAGTAGCTGACATTCTAGAACTGTGACTCGATAAATACATTCTAGAACAATGTGAATGGCTCATATTTTCATTTTAGAACATTGTGAATGGCTGATATTCTAGAACTGCGACACAAAGAAGACATTCTAGAACAATGGGAGTAGCTGATATTCCAGAACCATGACTTGATTAAGACATTCTAGAACTGTATGAGTAGCTGATATTCTAGAACTGTATGAGTAGCTGATATTCTAGAACTGTATGAGTAGCTGGCATTCTAGAACTGTGACTCGATAAATACATTTTAGAACAATGTGAATGGCTCAAATCCTCATTCTAGGACAATGTGAGTGGCTGATATTCTAGAACAATGTGAGTAGCTAATATTCTAGAACTTTGACTAGGGGACAATGTGAGTAGCGGATATTCTAGAACTGCGCCACGAGGAAGACATTCTAGAACAATGGGAGTAGCTGATATTCTAGAACAGTGTGAGTAGCTAATATTCTAGAACTTTGACATGCTAAAGACATTCTAGAACAATTTGAATGGCTCATATTTACATTCTAGAACAGTGTGAATGACAGACCTCATTCTACAACGGCATTAAATGGGGCGAACACTTCTCTAGACCACTGAGTGAAAGTGAGTGAAATGAGGAGGACACAGGTAGCACATGTTAGGTCACATGAGGGGGACCTTCTAGGACAATGTGAGGGACGGATCACGTTCTAGAACTGTGTGAATAAGGAGAACATTCTAAAGGAGTAGTTCTGGAACAGCGTGAATGGAGAGACATTTTTAGAACAACATGAAGGAAAGAGAGAGACAGGCGGGTAAACAGACAGAGAGAGAGAGGGAGAGAGAGGGAGGGAGAGAGAGGTAGGGAGGGTATTGCAGGTGTTATGTGAGGACACCTGCATGTCTCTCATCTGCTCTTTCTGACAACAAAAAAGTAAAAAAAGAGGATTAGGAAAAGAACGAGAGAGAGAGAGAGAGAGAGAGAGAGAGGAAGAGAGAGAGAGGCTGAGGGGCTGACAGGTGTCTCACGCCTCTCTCACTGTGGGCGGTGATGTGTGTGTGTGTGTGTGTGTGTGTGTGTGGCTATAATTAGCTGTATCTCAGGTGAGGTAGCAGGTGTGTGACAGGCCACGGTGCAGAGGGAATAACAGTGACAGCCCCGCTGCACTGTGGGCCGCCGCTCCAACATCAGTACAGAGAACTGGCCAATCAGAGGTGAGGACAGGGGAGCGTGGGAAATTAATTACAACTTCCTGTCAGACACGCCACACATCAAACCATGAGCAGGAGGGAGCACCAAGTGTCACACAGGATACACAGCTGAGGTGAAATGTGTGTGTGTGTGTGTGTGTGTGTCCATTCATATGTGTGAGTTCTAATTGAATGCCAGTACACAACCCGTCGTCTCCTGTCTGCTCTCCTTGGTTCTGCTGACCTGTCTCTCATATCCTCAGTAGCTACACTGCTGAGAGAGCTGACTAGCCTACGGATCCACATGAGTCCTAGATCAGCAGAATCTAGAAGAGGACGTTTCAGTAAAGTATTCGGACGCAGCCAGACGCCAGCGGCTCTCTCCGGTAGCCTGACGCAGATTCATACAGTATATTAGGAGCACTATACAGATCAGCCATAACATTAAAACCACTGCCAGCTGCAGTGAATACCATTGATGATCTGGCTTCCAGAGGTTCCTGTCAAGCGGTAGATCTACATATTAGGTGTTTAAAGCAGGAACGATGGGACAAATGACACTTTGACAAGAACCAAACTGTGCCGTTCTAGACAATGACTGGGTCGGAACATCTCCAGAACATCAGGCATCAGGTCTTGTGTGGGGTTTCCCGGTATGCAGTGGTCAGCACCTACCAAAAATGCTTCAAGGAAGGGCAGCTGGTGAACTGGGGACAGCGTCATGGGCGTCCAAGGACTTGTGAGTCAAAGGATCTGCTGTTTAACGGTGTCCAGATACTACAAGACACCTTCAGAGGTCAGAAGGAGGGTCAGAATATTAGGCAGGTGGTTTTAATGTTATGGCTGATGAGTGTATATGTTTTTCACTTTGTGGCATAATATAAATGTGGCAGATGTTCTTTACACTGTGTCCAATCTCCATCATGAATGGACCAATAGAAATGCTCCAAAATGACCTGGAAGAAACTCTGTTTACATTGACTTCCATTGACAGTGAGGAGAGTTTTTCCCTTCTCCTGTAAAGTTGCAGTTTGCAGAGACTAGCGTGACAGTGTGGGACAGTGTGTGACAGGGTGTGTGTGTGTGTGTGTGTGTGTGTGCAGTTCTATCAAAGCTGCATGCTTAAAGTCCGGTGTTGTCAGTAATCAGTTCAGCTTCTTTGTGAGAGATGCCGAGAGTTCTCAGCAGAAGTCGGAGTGTTTCCAGAGAGGACGTGTCTGTGGGAGATAAGTGTGTGTTCTGAGGTCAGGCTGAGCTGTTTATTGATTTTTTTCCCCTCTCTCCCTTTTAGATAACACACCTCAATACGACTCAGCCCACCTCAAAGAATGTGCTCATATGTGAATGTGTGTGTGTGTGTGTGTGTGTGTGTGTGTGTGTGAGTTCATGTGTGTCTGATCTTCGCAAGTGACTGGATCAGTGTATGGGAAGGGGGGGGGGGGTGTATGTGGGTGGTGATGTAATTGTGGTAAGAACTGAAGAAAGGCCAGTTTTTGTGAATAATCAATATAAGCAAAGCCAATTATTGACACACACACACACAAACATTCATTAAAATAGTAAAAATGAGAGATAGTGCCAATAAAAGATGGGACCCGGCCAATAAAGGTGTACAAAAATGATTAAAGTCATATATCACACACATGCTCCCTGATGCATACATGTGTAAACACACACTCACACACACACACATATATGCAGTAATGAGGTCTATGCATCTTATTGGCCAGTTAGACGGGTATAGACGGGTTGCTGTGCAGAGTTTATGATCAGTTATTTTTAACAGTGTTTGATGTTTATTGGTGAAGTGCTGCAATTAGGCCGCACAATAAAGCAGATCAATCGTTTGACCCTTATTTAAGGGCTCAGATTATTAAATATTTAATAAATCAACAAATTAATAAAATGTTATTGGACTATTTAAGCAATGCTGTGTGTGCACTGTGTATCTGACTCCCTGACTACACTGAGATATGGTCCCTATATTGATTTTTAATCTTATAATGGTTGTGATGTCACAAACTCCAGGATACATTCACACTGCCAGGCTGAAGTGACTCAGGTCTGAATGAGGCACAGGTCTGATTTCTGCCAGATTAAGGCACAGAGTTGATTTCTTCCTGAATGAGGCACAGGTCTGATTTCGGCCTGAATGAGGGACAGGTCTGATTTCGGCCTGAATGAGGCACAGGTCTGATTTCGGCCTGAATGAGGGACAGGTCTGATTTTGGCCTGAGTGAGGCACAGAGTTGATTTTGGCCTGAATGAGGCACAGGTCTGATTTCAGCCTGAATGAGGCACAGGTCTGATTTTGGCCTGAATGAGGGACAGGTCTGATTTCAGCCTGAGTGAGGCACAGGTCTGATTTTGGCCTCAATGAGGCACAGGTCTGATTTTGGCCTGAATGAGGCACAGAGTTGATTTTGGCCTGAATGAGGCACAGGTCTGATTTTGGCCTGAATGAGGCACAGAGTTGATTTTGGCCTGAATGAGGCACAGAGTTGATTTCTTCCTGAACAAGGCACAGGTCTGATTTCTGCCTGAATGAGGCACAGGTCTGATTTTGGCCTGAATGAGGCACAGGTCTGATTTCTACCTGAGTGAGGCACAGGTCTGATTTCGGCCTCAATGAGGCACAGGTCTGATTTTGGCCTGAATGAGGCACAGAGCTGATTTCTTCCTGAATGAGGCACAGGTCTGATTTCTGTCTGAATGAGGCACAGGTCTGATTTTGGCCTGAATGAGGCACAGGTCTGATTTCGGCCTGAATGAGGCACAGAGTTGATTTCTTCCTGAATGAGGCACAGGTCTGATTTCGGCCTCAATGAGACACAGGTCTGATTTCGGCCTGAGTGAGGCACAGGTCTGATAACAGTATATAACCATGTCTATTCAGCCTAGTTTCACCAATTCAGCATATAGCACCTTAGCTCCACCCATTCAGTCTGCCTCAGTTTAGCTCCACCCTCCTACAACAATATCACCATGCCCATTCAACCTCTGGCAGTTTAGCGCCGCCTATTCAGCCGTGGTGAAACGGCTTGGCAGCGGCGACTTCAGGAGAATATGGTGTTGTTAACCTACACAGTGGGAACATGGGTTACTACGGGAATCAGGCACCAGGCCAGGTGAAATAACAGGGTGGTAAACAGGGTTGTAAAAGTCCATCTGAGTATTTAATCACCCCACCCAAAGTCCACCCATATACACTCTAAATGTTTGTGGACATCCCTTCTAATAAATGCATTCGGTCACCTTAAGTCGCACCCATTGCTGACACAAATGTGCAAACGCACACACAGTAGAGAAGTACTGCCCATAGATCAGGACTCTCTGGAGCAGATAAACATGAATCTGTTGGCTGCGGCATTGAGCTGTGGAAGAACTGTGTTTTCTGGAATGATGGTGGCTGCGCCAGACAATACTTTTTTTTGCGATGAGCTGGGGAGTTGGGGACCTCTAAAGCTCTTGATGCTAAATGCAACCCAAAAAAAGCTGGTAGAAAGCTTTCTTCTTTCCTGGACAGTAGAGAAAGACAGTCACTCCAACGAAAGCAGGATCAGCTCTCATTAATACCCTTGATTTGAGAAGAAACCATGAATGAGCAGGTGTCCCAATACTTTTGTCAATATTGCGCACTTACTATTTATAAGTCAAACAGCTACTTAAATACCGATTTGAGGAGAAACCATGAATAAGCAGGTGTCCCAATACTTTTGTAAATATAGTGCACTTACTGTTTATAAGTCAAACAGCTACTTAAATACTGATTTGAGAAGAAACCATGAATGAGCAGGTGTCCCAATACTTTTGTCAATATTGTGCACATACTATTTATAAGTCTAACAACTACCTAAATACTGATTTTTAGAAAAAAACATGAATAAGCAGGTGTCCCAAAACTTTTGTCAATATAATGCAATGACTAATTATTAGTCAAACAGCTACCTAAATACTGATTTGAGAAGAAACCATGAATAAGCAGGTGTCCCAATACTTTTGTCAATATAGTGCACTTACTATGTATAAGTCAAACAGCTACTTAAATACTGATTTCAGAAAAAAAAAACATGAATGAACAGGTGTCCCAATACTTTTGTCAATATAGTGCACTTACTGTTTATAAGTCTAACAACTACCTAAATACTGATTTTTAGAAAAAAAACATGAATGAACAGGTGTCCCAATACTTTTGTCAATATAATGCACTGACTAATTATTAGTCAAACAGCTACCTAAATACTGATTTGAGAAGAAACCATGAATGAGCCGGTGTCCCAATACTTTTGACAATATAGTGCACTTACTAACAGCTACTTAAATGCTGAATATCTGCTTTCTGTGCAGTTGGAATACTTTACCTGATTCGAAGAACAGACAACAGCATTTCCTAGGAAGCTAAAAATGGCCATTCTTTAACAGTGTCTGGGTTATTTGCAGGCTCGCGTGTGTGTGTCAGATGCAGACTCGCGCTCGTGCTGAGGAGATCAATGATGTAAATAATAAGTCGGTGACTCTCAACTCTCGTTATTTTTAAAACTAAACGCTCCAGTGTGGACAAAAATGATTTAGCGTCTCCCTGGAGCTCCGCGGATGCACACAGTTCATTAAAACACAAAATGACGCTGGCCATTCTGTAGCTATAGCACACTGTTTATAGGCATGTGTGTGTGTGTATGTGTGTGTGTGTATGTGTGTGTGTGTGTGTGTGTGTGTGTTTATGTGAGTAGGGGAATGACTGTAATTGGTCCTCTGTGTTTTGGCTCATAAGATGAATAAGACTGGCTGAAGTTTTACAAATGACAAATCAATAAAGCATTTACCTGAAATCTGTACAAGGCAGGTTTCACACAACAGCGTGTGTGTGTGTGTGCGTGTGTGTGTGTGTGTGTGTGTGTGTGTGTGTGTGTGTGTGTGTGTGTTCAGGGGGGTTAGGGAGTGAGGGAATAGGGGGTTGGTTGATCGATGCATCCAATACATGGGCATTTAAAAGAATGTACACCTAAATAGGCACACACACACACACACACACACACACACACACACACACATGCTCAATCCCTCCAGCCAATTCCTTACTATGCTTTAGTGTTGCAATGCATCTTCCCATCAACTGAATGTGTGTGTGTGTGTGTGTGTGTGTGTGTGTGTGTCTACTCAAATGATGAAAGCGATCAGGTGAAAAATACTGGCACAGTTATATTAGTCCACACACACACACAGACACACATGTGTGTGTGTGTGTGTCACAGGCCAACAGTTTAGCTCCACCCATTCATCCTTTAGCAGGCTAGCTTTGCCCATTTAGCCTACAGCAGCTAAAACTCTATCCAGTCAGTCTACAGTAGATTAGCTTCACCCATTCAGTCTATGTCAGTTTTGCTCCACCCATTCAGCCTACAGCAGTTAGGCCAAACCTGTTCAGCCTACATCGATGCAGCCTCGCTTATCCAAGTTTTATCTCCATCCATTCAACCTTTTGCAGGCTAGCTTCACCCGTTTAGCCTACATCAGTCTAGCTCCACACATTCAGTCTGCAGAAGTTTAGCCCCAACGTTTTAGCCTGCAGCGGTTTAGCCCCACCCATTCATCCTATGGGAGTTTCGCTCCACCCATTCCACAAACAGCAATTTAGCCCTGCCTATTCTGCCTACAGCAGTATAGCCCCACTCTTTCAGCCTACAGCAGTTTAGCCCCACCTCATCAGCCTATAGCGGTTTAGCTCCACAGATTCAGCCTACAGCAGTTTAGCCCCATCTATTCATCCTATGGGAGTTTCGCTCCACCCATTCCGCAAACAGCAATTTAGCCCTGCCTATTCTGCCTACAGCAGTTTCGCCCCACTCCTTCAGCCTACAGCAGTTTAGCCCCACCCATTCAGTCTACAGCAGTTTAGCCCCACCCTTTCAGTCTACAGCAGTTTAGCCCCACCCTTTCAGCCTACAGCAGTTTAGCCCCACCCATTCAGTCTACAGCAGTTTAGCCCCACCCATTCAGTCTACAGCTAGAGCTACATGGACAAGGTTGTTTGTAAACCTTTTAATCTAATGTTATTATAAGTGTTACAGATCTTCTTCACCTTGTCGTCAAGGTTTCCGGTCATATTAACCTCTTTCTACAGGCCCTCCATCGGTCAGTGCACTGGCTGGATGTTGTTTGACTGGCGTAAATGTGTCTACAGAGGAATTAGGGTGGTGCATGTTCACACACTGCACACAGTAAAGTAGATCAGTGTGTAGGATCCATCAGCAGAGCTTTCTGTGCGCTACCATGTTAGGAAAGACCGAGGCAGAGGCTGTCCTTCTTGTTGGATGCGCTGTTTTTTCCAGGTGTGAGTGAATTCATTCAGAGCACAGTTTGGATCGCTACGAGCTTATTATTGTATATTTTTGAATTAGAGAAAGGATCAATTGTGATGTCTGACCTTTATTCCTTTTGACTGAGGGTTTCTGACACTGACAGAATGAAGATCTATGATTTCTGGGCTATGTTCAATCATGAGTAAAAGTCGCAACATCAGCGACATAGCATTTAAAAGAGAAAATCTCGAGAACTGTAACCACTTCTGCTGCTTCTAAAGCAAACCTATTCTGATTTACCGTTTCTTATCGAGGAGAAAAGAAAGGGCTGTGTTTTATTGAGCGTCTGGCCGCCGTCTCTTCGCTCTTTGGTCAATATGAGCATTCTGGGTCCAGAAAGAGGCTTAAAGCTACTTACTCGCCCTCACACTTCCTGTTTCATTTCACAGCCTAACAACACACACAGGCTAATCTCTACAAGCCTGAAAATGAGTGACCAGAGAGAGAGAGAGAAAGAGAGCAAGGGCGAGAGACTTTAACTTTTACATGAACACTTTGTTTAGATGATGTAGAGCGTTGCGAACGAGGTCACTCATTTTCCGTACTTGATGGCGATGGTCAAAAGCCGATCTGCACCAAGAGCCCCTCGAGCTTCAAGTACAGCTCGGCTCGACCCGCCATCCCTCCAGATTTATGGAAGACGAGCATCCAGGCTTTTTTCTGTCCTGACCAGAGTGGTGGAACGAATATTCCCTGGGTGTCCTAACGGCAGAGTCCAATGCTCGCTGTCTTCAAACCCAGACTGAAGACAAGAGTACTTGGGCAGAGTGTAGAGTATGTTGAGTATTATGGTCGTTAACTGACATACTTCTGTATTTAGTAGTAAGCTAAGCTTAGAGGGATCTTCTGGATCCTAGCTTTTACACACTAGCTAAGGGTATTTACAGTGAAGCACTTTTGCAAGTCGTTTTGGAGAAGAGCGTCTGCTAAATACCGTAAATATAAATCTATCTAAATAAGTCTTCAACCAATTAAACATTAAAGCATGCAAGAATTTGGCCTCTTTGCTCATGGGCTCCCCCTACAATCATGGAGTGTAATTCACTTTTACTCCACTGCAGTAAATACAGATCATGCTTTGAGCGTCCCCTCACTGTACACGTGCATTTCTGGACAAGCTGAGAGCTCCAGAAGCTTGATCTGAAGGTGGAGAAGCATGTGGACTGAGGCGGTAAGGTAACACTACAGGATTTTACACTAGTATGACCCTAGTATGGGTTGCGCAGTGTTACACAGCAGCTCTGGAGAGAGGGTCTCGTCCTGCAGCTCCACCACCAAAGCTCCATAGTAGCAGTAGCAGCAGCGTTCTGGCCCGGAGTGGGAATGACGGAGACTGACGTTCTCCCTGTTCCAGTCAGAGGAGCATTAGCAAGATCCTGAAGCTGCTGGTTTAAGGTGGAACTGATACTGAAGGATGGTTTAATATTTCCACATTGTTTAGATTGTTTAATGTCCATTAACTCTTTCATGCTGGACTTTACTACCAGTGTCATTAATGTGACGAACTAACAGGAATTTGAGGACTAATAGCACCTGTTGAGCAATCTTCAGCACGACATGAGTCATAACATAAAGGTTTCAGAAACTCATAAAGAGGTCATATAAATATTCTCAAATGCAATTTTAGACTCTAAATGATGAGTTAATTCATTAATAATTAATTTAGAAATGTCAACATTTAATTAAGACACTCCTTATTGATTTTTTTTAATGTAGGCCATTGCTGGTAGTAGCATCTGGCTGGGCAGCTGGTCTGACACTGGTAGCAAGAGAGCCCGGCAGTGAGTCTGGTGGGTGGGTAGCTGGTCTGACACAGGTAGCGGGAAAGCACAGCAGTCAGTCTTCCATCGGTGTCTGGCCGGACAGGTGGGCAGTCAGAGAATGTTGAACAGTAAGAAGAGTGTGGCTGACGATGCCAGCAGATCTGACTATAACAGCCTAACTAAGGAGAAAGCCAGAAGGTAACACAGACATGGGAGCACCCTGAAACACTGGCATCCATCTGCTCCGCAGTCCCATCCTAGCACCATGTCAGTAATTTTATGGACTGTGCGCTCCCAAAGGACTTTTCAGGCATGACACTGATCACAGCTTTAGGTACATCATTGTTTAGTGTAGCCTATAGCCTACATGAGTGTCCTGAGCATGAAGCTGCTAATTTTCACAGCAGAAGTGGCTTAGAACAATGTTCACCACGTTTTTTGAAGGTGACGGCAGCGTGTAGGCCAAGTAGACACTCCCGTCTCAGTCATTTATGCTGAGGTTTACTCCACCTCCCTATATAAAATTTACTGGAATAAGGCTTTAAAGGCACAGTACCAGACACTGCCTATTTAATTGAATATGAATAAAGGTTGAAAAAAATGTGGTTGTGAAAAATGTAGTTAGAACTATTGTATGTTGGTGTATGTTGTAAATGAACCTCAAGAAACAATAAAAATGACCTAAAATAATAATACATATGGACCCTTTAATAATTCAAATTATGCTACATTTATAGCATATTTGCAGTTTTGGAGTTTCAGTAGTTCAGGCTCTGCCCCAAAAAATGTATTTCCGCATAGTTACAGTTGTCATGTTAAACAGAATGTTGACAAAGTTCCCATTCAGCCCAGTGAAACTGTAGCACACAACTGACACATGGCCTCAAATGTACTTAGAAAGGCCTTCAGTGAGAGCTCAGTACCGGCTCCCCCACTGCAGGACCCAGACCTTTAATATTTACCTCAACTGAGACTAAAGGAAAAATATCCGGTGTTTCCAGGTAGAATCTGCCCTGGACTGTACATTCATTGTATGTGTGTGTGTGTGTGTGTGTGTGTGTGTGTGTGTGCGCATAGGCTTCAAGTCCTATACATTTAAATTGGATCCAATTGGAGTTGGATCATAAGCACAGCTAAACAGGTTCAGTGTGAGAATGGGCCGGAGCTGTTGGGATATTAGCTGAACTTCGTCATCGGCGAGTCTGATGCAATACTTTC
>NC_132879.1:3544264-3551898 GCF_030463535.1 Salminus brasiliensis
ATCACTGCCGCCTCCGGGGCTGAGCTGGGTTGTGTTATTATTGTGCTGTCTGGGTTCGGCTGAAGGGACTGGACTGATATCGAAGCTATTGAAGCCGCTCCATGTTTGATCTGTCAGTTCCGGAGGATTTGAAATTGAATGCAATTCATCCACAGGTTGATTCTGGCCTGTTTTTGCGCGATGGGTCTATTTTACCCGTGTATGAATTACGTAAACCGACATCAATCACACTGCCTTTATTTCTGCCTAAATAAGAGCAACGTCCTGAATCTGCCTGTAAGTGAAAAGTGCGTTCACTTAAATTTAGCAATTCTGATTTTACAAGACGGTTAAAAAGGCAATCTAGGATTGAATTAACATAAATGTGTGTGTTTGCATGCATTTGAGCATGTGTGTGTGTGTGTGCGTGTGGGCATGTAAGTAAGTATGTTTGGCATAAGGTCTTTCTTTGCTAATCCGGCTCCAGAAAAGCAAATGACACACACTCCAAAACACACTGTAGCAAAGCAGCACTGGGCTAAGAGGCTTAGTGGAGGAGTGAAATACATGTGCCTGAACACACACACACACACACACATATACACATAATGCACACACAATCAGTCCGTCTACAGCCACCTTTCAATAGCTGGCACGTTGTGTAAATTGGAGTATGTCTAAATTTGTATGCAGGCTGATTACCTGCCTTTATAGTTCTATGCATGTGAATATGAGGGCAGCAAATAATTTGGCCTGTTACACACACACACACACACACACACACACACACACACAAAAAGTCAAGTCAAGTCAAGTGGATTTGTGTAGCGTTTTTATAACCTGAAAGAGAACACACACAAAAGAGCCCCAAGTGAGGCAAGACAAAGACGACAGTGGTAGGTAAAGCTCCTTCAAAGATAGAGGAAGGAACCTTGGGAGGAACCAACCCACCCTCCTCTGGTCAAAACCACTCATAAATGACCATTTCTAAATGGTTTCTTCACCTTTAGGCCACGTGAGTCCACTGTCCTGCTCAGCTGTACTGATGCTGTATAATCCCCGATATGCTGAGCAGTAGCAGTGATAGTAATTGTAATACTGAGTCAGTCCCACCCCATGTACAGTGGGGGAAAAAAGTATTTAGTCAGTCACCAATTGTGCAAGTTCTCCCACTTAAAAAGATGAGAGAGGCTGTAATTGACATCATAGGTAGACTTCAACTATGAGAGACAAAATGAGAAAAAAAAATTCAGAAAATCACATTGTCTGATTTTTAAAGAATTTATTTGCAAATATTGGTGGAGAATAAGGATTTGGTCAATAACTAAAGTTCATCTCAATACTTTGTTATATATCCTTTGTTGGCAATGACAGAGGTCAAACGTTTTCTGTAAGTCTTCACAAGGTTGGCACACACCGTTGCTGGTATGTTGGCCCATTCCTCCATGCAGATCTCCTCTAGAGCAGTGATGTTTTGGGGCTGTCGGTGGGCAACACAGACTTTCAACTCCCTCCAAAGGTTTTCTATGGGGTTGAGATCTGGAGACTGGCTAGGCCACTCCAGGATCTTGAAATGCTTCTTACGAAGCCACTCCTTTGTTGCCCTGGCAGTGTGCTTGGGATCATTGTCATGCTGAAAGACCCAGCCATGTTTCATCTTCAATGCCCTTGCTGATGGAAGGAGGTTTGCACTCAAAATCTCACAATACACGGCCCCATTCATTCTGTCATGTACACGGACCAGTCGTCCTAGTCCCTTTGCAGAGAAACAGCCCCAAAGCATGATGTTGCCACCCCCATGCTTCACAGTTGGTATGGTGTTCTTTGGATGCAACTCAGCATTCACTCTCCTCCAAACACAGCGAGTTGTGTTTGTACCAAACAGTTCTATTTTGGTTTCATCTGACCATAACACATTCTCCCAAAACTCTTCCAGAACATCCAAATGCTCTCTAGCAAACTTCAGACGGGCCCGGATATGTACTGGCTTAAGCAGGGGAACACGTCTGGCACTGCAAGATCTGAGTCCCTGGCGGTGTAGTGTGTTACTGACGGTAGCCTTTGTAACGTTGGTCCCAGCTTTCTGCAGGTCATTCACTAGGTCCCCCCGTGTGGTTCTGGGATTTTTGCTCACCGTTCTTGTGATCATTTTGACCCCACGGGCTGAGATCTTGCATGGAGCCCCTGATGGAGGGAGATTAGCAGTGGTCTTGTAGGTCTCCCATTTTCTGATTATTGCTCCCACAGTAGATTTCTTCACACCAAGCTGCTGCCTATTGCAGATTCAGTCTTCCCAGCCTGGTGCAGGTCTACAGTGTTGTTTCTGGTGTCCTTCGACAGCTCTTTGGTCTTCACCATAGTGGAGTTTGGAGTGTGACTGTTTGAGGTTGTGGGCAGGTGTCTTTTATACTGTTAACCAGTTCAAACAGGTACCATTAATACAGGTAATGAGTGGAGGACAGAGAAGCCTCTTAAAGAAGAAGTTACAGGTCTGTGACAGCCAGAAATCTTGCTTGTTTGTAGGTGACCAAATACTTTTTTAGAATAGAATTTATAGAGTATAAAGAATATGATCAGAGTGAGGCTAGTAACTCAAATGATTTTTTAGGGTGCCATTAAATAATGAATTTGAATTTGTGGAAATTTCTATGAAAAATTGAAAATCAAATTTGACTGAAAAGTCTATTCCTAGTTTGAAGGTGTGGAGTGTTGCCGTTGCCATAAATAAAGGGTAAGCAACTGGTCTGGGGCAGGTAGCAGGAGATCCCGATGCTCATCAGTGTCTTCCATCAGTGTCAGGCCAGACAGGTGGGCAGTCGTTAACTGGGTAATCAGGAGATGAACTTAGTTCTGTTCAGGATTTATAGAGTAATAAGAATCTGATCAGAGTGGGGCTAGTGACTCCAGGAAATCTCACTGTAACAGCCTAACTTAAAAAAGAGAGAGAGCCAGAAGGTAGCGCAGACATGACGGCACCCTGAAACACTGGCATCCATTCCTTCCAAGTTCTGCAAAAGCACATGCATAGCAGTGGTGTAGCCAGTAATGTAGTAAGTGTAGATATCGTTGATTCAGTGGAGTGCAATGTAAAAAGATTTTATTGCAAGTCATTTTAGAGCATTTCTATTGGTCCATTCATCATGGAACCGTTTACTGCCAGATTCACATTATGTTGAAAAGTAATAAAGAGCAAAAAATGGAGATGGATGGTCAAAATGCAGCTGTACTAGCGTGCTACTATTTTAGGAGGCAAGTCCCCACAATGTTCATGTTGTCAGCAAACCTGGGTGATTTGGTCCTCATAAAGAGGTAAATACACGACCACACACACAAATGTCCATTCTGGACGCTGTGTACTGAGGGAGAATAAATAGAAGATTGTAGTCGAGAGCCTTATCACTTGAGCCGGAGCTGGCTGATTTCAGATCAGCAGGAGGTCTCCGAATCGCAACGTATAATCACAGCCACACACACACACACACACAAACACACACACACACACACACCAGAGCTACACACTGCACACACTGTTAACCTTCTCTTCAAGAAACTCCAGAACACAAAATGACACCCGTCCACTTTATCAGAAACACCACCCTTGTAGCTCCACCTTGCTGGTGTACATTCGTAGCCCATCTACTGTGTTTGTCATTCTCTACACCTTTATCAGTGGTTTCTAATAAAGTGGCCAGTATGTGAATGAACAAGTTGGGTGTTTCGAATAAAGTGGCCAATGAGTGGAAGAACAACGTAGGTGTTTCTAATAAAGTGGGCAGTGAGAATGAGTGGTAGAACAAGGTAGGGGTTTCTAATAAAGTGGCCAGTGAGTGGAAGCACAAGGTAGGGGTTTCTAATAAAGTGGCCAATGAGAATAGGTGGAAGAACAAGGTAGGTGTTTCTAATAAAGTGGCCAGTATGTGGAAGCACAAGGTACGTGTTTCCAATAAAGTGGCCAGTGAGTGGTAGAACAAACTAGGTGTTTCCAATAAAGTGGCCAGTGAGTGGAAGAACAAGGTAGGGGTTTCTAATAAAGTGGCCAGTGAGTGGAAGCACAAGGTAGGGGTTTCTAATAAAGTGGCCAGTATATGGAAGTACAAGGTAGGTGTTTCTAATAAAGTGGCCAATGAGTGGAATAACAAGGTAGGGGTTTGGGGATGATGAGGTGAGGTGGTCATTATCTAACCTCCTGTCCTCACTAACACTGTTGCCACTGTATGCAATCAAATCCTCACAGCAATTCTCCTCCAAAATCTAGTAGGAAGCTTTCTTCTTCTCTGGACAGTAGAGACGGTCACTCCAACAAAAGCAGGATCAGCTCTGGTTAATACCCCTGATTTTAGAAGAAACAATGAACCATTGAGCAGGTGTCCCAATACTTTTGTCCCAGTATAGCGTACATAAGTCAGAACTAAGATTAATACTGTGTAATGTGTAATTACATAAGTGGTACTGCTGTAATCCTTCTACAACAGTGAGTACATCACCAGTCGTTACATTCTTATTACATGGACTGTTCATGTGTAATTACATAGTTATTACAGACACCGCATCGACAGCGGGACCTATTTTTTGCTTCTTTCTGAAAATTTGCACGTCAGTCTGAAACTTAGGGGAAAAAATGCAGCTTGGATTTTAGATTATTTTACTTGCCATGACATCAGCGCACACACACACACACACACGCACACACACACACACACACACACACACACACACCTTTCCTGTTAAATATAGGAATGAGTTTGTCTGAAAATAAACCCAGAGGAGTCTACGAAGAGTGAGAAAGACTGAATGGAGGGAAAAAAAGAACTGTGGGATGGAAGGATGAGCAGGAGGAGTGAGAAAGAGAGATAGGGATGGTGTGAAAGAGAGAAAACACACACACACACACACACACACACACACAAACAGGCAGTGATGGAAAGTGTGAGAGTGGGTAGGAGGTGTGGGAGAAACGGAGGAGGAGGAGAGAATCACACCGAATTTCAGAAAGAGAGAGAGAGAGAGAGAGAGAGAGAGAGAGAGAGAGAGAGAGAGAGAGAGAGAGAGAAGAGAATCCAGAATTTTCACCTCCTACACATAACAGCGCTCTCTCACCCAGCACACACACACACACACACACACACACACAGTCATACAGTCATAGGAAAGCTTTCATCAGTGTTGGAGTGCATCCATCCATGGTAGGCTGTGTAGTGAAACCCATAATATAATAAGAATTCCGGCCTGCCCTACTCCAAAACCATCTGAAGTGACGAGGGTGTGAGTCAGGACCTGATAGGTCGGTTCAAGCCGTATTGTAAGAGACTACTGCTTTTCTAGGTCATTACACACTGTTAAAAAACAACAAAAAAACAACAGCATGTAAAATCAGGCCGACAGTAAGAAAGCTAACCTTCTCTGTAGACGCTATAGGCTCCCGCAACCATCTGTTTGAGTACTGGGCCTGTCAGAGCTCTACCACGTACGTTTCTGTGTCCAGGAAAGAACGGTAGACAGGTAAGTTTACTCAAAACTGGGCTACACCTTTACCTAATGTAATTTCCCAGCTCCAGACCGGCCCTACGGTCTAACTGCTGCTCATCAAGTGCAATCACTTAAGAAGGTCAAACACCGATCAGCCATAATGTTGTCCTGTCGAGGGGTGGATATACCAGGCAGCGAGTTAACAGTCAGTTCTGAGACACCTTGACAAGAACCGTGAACCGTGTGAGGTTCTAGACAATGACTGGGTCAGAACATCTTCACCAAAACATCAGGCAGGTCTTCTCAGGGGGTTCCCGGTATGCAGTGGTCAGTACCTACCAAAAGTAAAAAGCGCTCCAAGGAAGGACAACCAGTGAACTAGCCAAAGGGTCATGGGCACCCAAGGCTCACTGATACTCATTCATGGAGGTCCCACCTCACAACTTACAGGACTTAAAGGATCTGCTGCTAATGTGTCTAAAGGTCTCCAGATACCACAGCAGGACGCCTTCAGAGGCCTTGTGGAGTCCATGCCTTGAAGGTCAGATCTTTTGTGGTGGCACAAGGGGCACCTATGCAATATTAAACAGATGGTGCTAATGCTATGACTGGTGCAGGAAATGCTATGGGTTTTCCTGCATGCTATTTCCTTTCCCAATAAATGCCACTTTCCACTTAGGACCTCAAACTACTTCACACACACACACACACACACACACACACACACACACACACACACATTATCACAAATGAGTTTCAGCTGGCTTGCAGCAGCCACTGAGCAAGATAATGTGTATTAGTTCATTAAGAGTAGCTCCATGGTTCAGAAGATGTGCAATCGCTCAGATAATGCGAGTTATTCATATCTGTGGCGAGGCCTAGTGTTAGAATTACAGCTGGAGTCAGGACACGTCAGGTCACTTCATGGGTTTAAAGCACAGGATTACGACAGTGTGTGAACTATCCACTAAAATATATGTTTATTTAGCTGTTTATCAGTTGATCCAGAGGCAGTACTTAGTCAACAGACTGTTCTCTAATCTCACTGTACTTGAAAGGCTTACCTATGGTGGGGTCTAAACCTAAGATACCAAACATGCCTTGGCTGATGGACTATTTGGGGTGATCTGCAAATTGTGCACAATGGAGGTTTTGCCGAAGGCTTCAAAGCATTTATGCAGACACTACATGTCCAAATGTTTGTGGACACCCCTTGTAATGAATGCATTCATCTACTACAAATGTACATATAAGTATGCTTGAAACTTTTGGCACCATGTCCAAATGCCAGGCGTGGGCTAGAGGGCTATAAAGCCCCCCAGTATTGAGCTGTGGAGCATTGGAAGAACTGTGTTCTCCATCCAGCACTTTTGGGATGAGTTGCGGAGTTGTGGATGATGAGGTGGGGTGGAGATCATCATCCAACATCCTGACCTCCTGACTAAAGCTCTTGTCACTGAATGCAATCAAATCCTCACAGCAACGCTCCTCCAAAATCTAGTAGAAAGCCTTCTTCCTTGGACGGTAGAGGCGGCTACTCCAACAAAAGCAGGATCAACGGAAGAAACAATGAGTTAGCAGGTGTCCCAATACTTTTGTCCATATGTTCATTTGGTATTTTGTAATTAAATAGTTTCTTAGACCAGTTTTCCAACTGTCTTTTGACTTACACAGCCTCCTTTCACCTTCTACCGGCATTGGCCTGTCTTTAGCTGGCTTGTGGACCAATCCAGATACACACATTACTTATAAATAAACCATAAATAAAAGAATCTGAAGTCGTTATTGGCTCGAATCTAAGACATTTTGCGCTCAAGCAATTCGTAGAACTGGTCTTCATGGAAACAAAAGGGGTTCTTCTATGTCACCACTACAGGAACCTATTTGGAGGCTTTATTGTTAAGAGTGCACATGGAAAATGGTTGATGTTGAAAGGCCCCAGCAGCTGGGCTTCAGTTCTTGGAACTCAGACCTGTGTAGCCTGCCGTTACTTGCATTTGAGTGGCCGTTCAAAGGCCCTTAAGTCTTTTTTGTCTTGCCCTTTCTTCCTCGCATACATTCAGTCCATGTCTCAGTTGCCTCAAATGTTAGAATTTGGGCCATTTTATTCCCTTAGCTTCATCTATGCTGACTGAAGTGGATTTAATCAATTAGATCACAGTGGAGCATCCAGCTGAAGGCCATTATCA
>NC_132879.1:3802113-3887113 GCF_030463535.1 Salminus brasiliensis
TTCTCTCCCTATTTCTCTCTCCCTCTTTCTCTCTCTCTCTCTCTCTGTCTCTCTCTCTCCCTATTTCTCTCTCCCTCTTTCTCTCTCTCTCTCTCTCTCTCTCTCTCTCTCTCTGTCTCTCTGTTTGTCTCTCGCTCTCTCTCTGTCAATCCCACTCTCTCCCTCCCTCTCCATCTCTCCCTGTCTCTCTTTCTCTCCATCACCCTGTCTCTCCCTCCCTCTCCACAGCAACCACTTAGTGTCGGAGGAGACATTCTGCTAGTCTGTACTCTTCTAGTGTTGGGGTGGCATTGCTAGTGATAAAGGGGGTGTTTACATGAACAGGTATTGGGGAGCAGGCCTCTCATATCCGGAGTAGAAAAATGATTAATTTTGATAAAAATAAATTAGAAATAAATGTAAAAAAACAAACGTCACGACATTCTCAATTCTGAGAAACACAACTGGAGCACATAGTAGTCAGGAGTGTAGGCCCGTAGGTGAAGACTGACTCGTAGGTGTGGAAAAATTACTCATAGTATTAGTTCACATGTCTGACATGACTTTTATATGTTTATGTGTGTGAGAGAGTGTGTGTGTGTGTGTGTGTGGAGGTGGAAAAGAATCAATCAGATACTTTTGTTCACTACATGTGTTTATTTGATGAATAAATCCACTTTGCCTTGATTGTAGTACTGCGCAATATTCAGACAGCAGACCCATCACAGTCAAATAGAAGACCAAGGGTCTAAGTTTCTCAACTTTAGGAGATGTTTCTGTGGAGATCAGATAAGAAGTCGAAGTAAAAGAAAAAACCCGAAAGTTTAAAAAGTACAGAGAAATACAGAGATAATTGGACCCATAAGAACCAAATCAAGTCAAATCACATTTATTTATATAAGCTTTACAGGAATACAGTAACAGGACAAAGGAAGGGGGAACCATCCTCCTCTGGTCAGCACTATTTACCAAGAATGTTCTTCAGGTGTGCAAAATAATCATAATATCATATAACTAATCTAATCAAAATAAATCAGAACTGAATTAATCATTGTAGTGATGGGAAGAATAATCAGAGTAATGATGATTAATGGTGGTAATAACAATAATAATAGTTGCAAATAAAAAATAAGAGTCCATGTAAACTTTAACATAGTCATTAGGCAGGAGGGTGGGCAGCTGGTCTGACACGGGTAGCAGGATAGGCCAGAGGTCAGTCTTCCATCCAGACTGGATAAATGGGCCGTCATTAACTCTGAGAAGGTAAAGAGATTTACAGAATTCATTCTGATTGGATTAATGAAGTACAGAGAATGTACTAACAGGCTAACTAGCCTAACAAGGAGAGAGCCAGAAGGTAACACAGACACGGGAACGCCCTGAAACACTGGCGTCCGTCCGCTCCACCGTCCTCAAACCTCAGTTTACCAAGATTCCCTGTGTCCATGAACCCCTGGATCTGCAACCTTTATCTAACCAACCCCCTGCAGAACCCGCTAGACCACCAACACCACCCAAATGCCAAAGAGGTGAAAATCTAGCTCCACTTTCTACTTTTAGATCTTGGAATATCTACAGATGTTGGAGCCCATCCTTCTGCTGACAGAAGCTTCAGAAACTGGTTCTGAGAAAAGTAGACAGATAAATCAAGCAAAGAAGCTGCTGCTATTCTCAGAAACAGCTCAACATCGCTGATTGTGATTGGGAGGACTTGACGGGAAGAAGCCGAAAACGCTCTGACTTCTAAGACTGAACTTTGGACATGTGGAACGATATAAGATATCCAACAGATTTCGGCAGAAACACTGAAAGAATGGAAGCTCAGAACACTGAAACATCTGACACACTCATTTCCATGGTAACGCTACACTCATTTCCATTGATGTGTTAAACTCATTCTGTTGTTATGCTACACTCATTCTCATGGTTACACAACTCCCATTAATTTTGCTATGCTACACGCCTTTACAATAAATAAACTACACCCATTCTATTGTTGCGCTACACCCTTTTCAAAGGTAACGCTGCCCTCGTTTTCATGGTTGTACTATGGTTGTTGTATACCTTTTCTATAGTTGCATGGATTACTTTCATGGTAATGCTGAAGTTCTTTCAATGATAACACTACACCCATTTCCATGGTAATGCAACACTATTGCCATTGTCATGCTACACCCATTTCCATGGTTACACTCAATACTTTTATAGGTATTCTAAACCCATTTCCATTGTTATGCTACACACATTTCCATTGTGACACAGCACCCTTTCCATTGTTATGCAACACTCTTTCCCATGACAACACTACACAACTCCAGTTAACGTTGTTAACGATGCTATTCCAATTCCAATTCCCATGGATACACTAAACCCATTTTATTGTTGTGCTAAACAAATTTCCATGGTCCCGCTACACCCATTTCAATGGGTTTTGATGGTAATGCTACATTCATGTCCATTGTTGCAATTTATGCATTTAAATTGTTAATCCACGCCCCTTTCTGTTGGTTGTATGCAATACCCTTATGGTCACACTACACTCATTTCTATTGTTGTGATACACCCATTTTCCTGGATACACTACACCCATTTACATTGTAACGCTACATCTATTTTCATCGTAATGCTGTAATACACTCATTTTCATAGTTACACTACAGTACATATGTACTACTCTACACTGAATTGGGAATGTGTATCTATGTATATGTGTGCGTGTGTGTGTGTATGTGTGTGTGTGCTTATTATGGTGGATGAGGTAATAGCCATTGTAGCTAGCTCAGTTAAATGAGCCATGAAGTTTTACACAGGACCAATCTGCTCTAATTAACGTCAGCTATAAACATACACACGCACACACACACAGAGACATACACACACACACACACACACACACACACACACAGGCAGGCACTCACACTATGTAAATATCGGAAAGACTGCGTTCATTTCTCCAGCATAAACCAGTTATTCCCTATTAGTGTACATTTGCACTCCAATATGTGCATGATTGGAAGTGTGTGTGTGTGTGTGTGTGTGTGTATATGTATGTGTGTGTGTGTATATATGAGTGTGTATATATGTGTCTATATACTCCCATATCTGTCTTCTCTCTGTCACACTTCCTTAAATCCCTCTTTTCCTGGAGTCTAGGCCTGTGTGGATGTCCACAGATGGACAGAGTTATCCAGTCATTTCCCTCGCCTGATTGAATCACACAGTGCAGGACGGAGGGGTGGACAGGGAGACAGGCGGAGTCTGCATCTTCAGACGCAACTGGAGGCCAGGTTTGGAGGCGTGTGCGGGCGAAGGTGTACCTCACTTGTAAAGTTAATGGTTGGGGGTTGAATGGTTAAATAGTGCAGGTCTACCTGTACTGCCTGAGCCCTGGCTGTCAGAAATACGACTGTTACACCAAGCCCATGGTTACACCACCCCTTTCTGATGTTAGGCAGCACTCTTTTCCATTGTTATGCTACACCCATTTTCATGTCTACACCTCTGGTACGCTATACCCGTTTCCACCATGGTCCACCCCCTTTTAACACTCAATTTGAAGAAGAGCTACACTACCAATGAAATGTAAATAATAGGGCTACGCCTATTTCCATGGAAACATTACACTCATGCATGACATGGTTCCTCTACATGCATATCCATTGCTGTGGTACATCCATTTCCACTCTCGTTTCCATGGTTACACTATACTTTTCAAAGTTGTTATGCAACACCTATTTCCACTGTTGCATTGTTCCAGTTGCCAAGGTTACTGAACACTTAGCATATATATATATATATATATATATATATATATATATATATATATATATATATATATATATATATATTTACAACCACGTTGTTTCCATGAGTACACAACACTCAGTTCCGTTATTATGAAGCCTTGGTTTCCATTATTGTGCCACACCTATTTCAATGATTACTCTAGTCCCCTTTTACTTTGTTCTGTTAAACTTATTTCCGTGGTTACTCTACATGCATACCCGTTGCTATGTTACATCCACTTCCATTGTTATGCTACACACTGATATTCTTTAGCACAGTACACCTATTTCTCTTAAGAACAGTAATGTTACACCCATGTCCACTGTAACGTTTCACATATTTATTGTTATTCTTCACTTCTCACACATTTTTATGTTGTTATGTAACACCATTGATACATTGCTCCATGGTTACGCTACACTCACAGTTGTGCTACACATATTTCAATTGTTATTCTTCACTTCTTACAATAAATACATTTTTATGTTGTTTCGTGACACTCATTGTTACGTTGTGTCATGGTTACTCTACACCCATGTCCATTGTTACGCTACACTCATGTTTACACTACACACACAAATTTCCATTGTTATTCTTTACTTCTTACACTTTATATATTGCTGTTATGTAACACCCTTTGTTATGTTGTTCAATGGTTACACTAATTTCCATGGTTACGCTACACTCACAGTTGCACTACACATATTTCCATTGTTATTGTTTACTTTTTTACACTATATATTTTTTAATGTTGTTATGTAACACCTATTGTTCCATTGCTCCATGGTTACTGTACACCCATTCCCATGGTCATGCTACACTCATGGCTACGCTACACATATTTTCATTGTTGTTCTTCACTTCTTACACTCTATTTTTATGTTGTTATGTAACACCCACTGTTGTGTTGTTCAGTGATTACACCAATTTCCATGGCTACACTTATGGTTATGCTACACATATTTCTACTGTTCTATTCTATTCTATTCTTCACTTCTTATACTACATTGTTTATGTTGATATGTAACACCCATTATTATGTTGTTCACTATTATGTGGTTACTCTACACCAATTTTCATTGTCACGCTACACACCCAGATGCACTACACATATTTCCATTGTTGTTCTTCACAATTCATGCCATATTTTTTATGTTGTTATGTAACACCCATTGTTATGTTGCTTCATGGTTACACTATACATGTTGCCATTGTTATTCTTCACTTCTTATACTATATTTTTGATGTTGTTATGTAACACCCATTGTTACGTTGTTCCATGGTTACTCTACACCAATTTCTATGGTTACGCTACACTCACAGTTGCGCTACACATATTTCCATTGTTATTCTTCCCTTCTTACTTATTGTAGTTAAGTGACACCCATTGTTACATTGCTCCATGGTCATCACCATGGAGCAACATCTATCATCAACAATATCAAAGCCATGCATTCCAGCGTTAGAGTGAAATGGTGTAACTGGTAATGTAACACAACGTAAACTTTATACCCACCTCACTTCTGAAAGCAAAACCTTCATGTGTGTGTGTGAGAGAGTGGGTGAGCAGGAGTGTGTATAGGGGGCTCTTAGGGAGACCCATATGACTCTGCAGGGTCAGTGTGCGTGACCCTCGATGACGCGGCTGCTCATGTGTTAGTGTAACTGGATCTCAAGGTCATTCCCAGTGCCTCCCCTTCTGTCTCTTTTAATAGACTAAACACATATGTCTCTCTCTCTTTCTCTCGCTTTCTTCCACCTCTCGCTCTCGCTCTCTCGCTTTCTCATATAATGGTTCCGTCGCTAATGTGCTTGTCTAATAGCTCTAATGGACAGTGACAATATGAGAAAGAAATGACATGGCGGCCCAAACCCCTCTGGACTGCCAGCTCCGCTGGGAAAACGATGACTGTCACTTTACTTATCGAGGAAGAAAATCTTTGAAAAACAATCTGTCATAAATAAATAATTGAAATCACTCAAAAAAAACCTTAAAACATCGCTATGTGTGCCTTTTAAAGTATTAACCCTTTCAGTCAGCTTTCTGACCCACTGTGATCCATAAACATGGACATCCTTCAGCTAGAACAATGGTTTTATCCCGGCCGGCATGCTCATACGAGGCTCACATGGCTGGAACCTGGGCTAGGTGGGCTCCAGGTGGGTTCCAGGTGGGCATGGGCTCTGAGTGGGTTTGTACATACATTTCTACTGCTTCCCAATTGGGCCCCTTATCGTTACAGCCCACCCCACAACCCAATCTCGCAGAGTCCCATCTAGGCCCTATGTGCAGTGTACAACCAGAATGGGGCCCACGTTTTACCCCTCCTGGTCCCATCACTGACCCTGATGGGCATCCATATGTGGAGCCAACACAGAACCCGAGGACAGGCCCCACAGGCCCCACATGGACATGTTGGCTGGGATATTACATTGCCCATGCTTTTATCCAACACCCTATCAAACACATGGAGCACCACAGCTACACCTTGGCATAGTACCCGCCATAGCACCCACTGGAAATACCACGGCAACCACCCTAGCAACCCAGAAAGACACTTTAACAACCCCAAAACACCCACTTAGCAATAACATAGTCATTGGTTCTTTGAGTTCTCATGGTTCTTTATAGAAATATTGGCTTTACTAAGGAATCCTTCTCTAATGGTCACATTTTTCAAGCTACAAATATCCGATATGGCAAAAAAATGTATCATCATTTTTTATTATTTATAAATTTTATGCTTCATGAACTGATGGTATCCAGTTTTTGCAAAAATTACTGTACCAGCTGAGAGAACATGCATGGCACCCATTCTCTTCATTGCTCTACAGTAGTCTGTGCATGGAGGAGCTTTTGGACCAACCGTCTTTCGGGCAAAAGTTTGTGGACACAGCTCTGTAAGCCAAACATATTGGATGAGAAGTTTTTTTTGGTTTGTCCAAAAGCTCATCCAATGGGCATGCACCATCATGCTGCTTGGAATGAGCTCAGCAGCCATTTCTGGTTTCTATACCAGCTTTACCATAGCAAAACCATAGCAACGACCTGGGATACCATAACAACCAGAGAGAACCACGTTAGCTGTGCAACAATGACATAGCTCCAAAGACCACTTTTTGGCTTTCTCTAGTAAAGGCAAAGGTTGAATGGTTTGATGCTGAAATGGTTCTTTGCTTGGATAAACGGTTCAGCTTACACAGAGAAAACCTTGTGTACATGTTTTTATAGAACATAAAAAAAACAGGTTCCACAAATCACCTAAAAGGGTTCTAAAAAAAAGGGTTCTATTGTTACGAATCGAAGAACACATTTTATTATTATATAGCATTATTAATTTTTTGGTTGAACTACCCTGAAAAACAAGGTTCTCTGAATGTACTTGATTCAGAAACCCCATAAAAACGGGGTTCTTCATGGGTTCTTATTGTTAAATACAACCATAAAAATGTTATGTGTCTAAATGCGTCTTTACCTTGTTAAATGGTTCCTCTCTGTAAGGAACGTGTTTAAATGGTTCTATGTAGCACCAAAACGGTTCTTCTTTTGTTAAAAGGGTTCTAGATAGAACAGTACACTTTATTAAGAACACCTCTACACCTCTGAATTCAGAAGGGCATTAAAAGAGTGGATCCGGCTTTTGTTGGAGTTACTGTCTGAGGAAGGCTTTCTACTAGATTTGGGAGCTAGAGCATTGCTGTGAGGATTTGCTTGCATTTAGCAACAAGAGCATTAGTTAGGTCAGGATGTTGGATGATCACCACCCCACCTCATCATCCCATCCAAAAGTACTGGATGGAGCTCCACCATCCATCATTCCAGAGAACACAGTTCTTCCACTGCTCCACAGCTCAATGCTGTGGAGCAGGGTGGGGGGTGCTTTATACACCCCTCTAGCCCACGCCTGGCATTAAGCAGCATGGTACCAACAAGTTCATGATGATCTGCTCCAGAAAGTCCTACGTCATGGGTAGTACATCTCTACAGGGGCTAGGCAAGCTGTGGCACATCTGTGTCAGCAGCAATGGGTGCAACGTAAAAGGGTGTCCGCAAACTTTATTTATATAAAGAGTTCATGGTTCCACGCGGGATGCCATCTTGCCAAAAGATGCAAACTGCAAAACAGCAATTGCAGCACCGCTCGATGTGAAGACGGCATTTCTTGGTACACATTCCTCCAAAACAGAGTTTAAGGGTGAGTAAGTTCCTGAGTGAAACCAGAGAGAGAGAGTTTTGGGTGGCGGATGTCGAGTTGAGAGAGGCTTTGAGAAAGACAGAGAGAGAGATGTCAAGCTTTCTGACTAGCTTGAAATCTGATCTCTGCTGTTCTCAAGAACGGTAAAGAAAAAGTTACTGCAAGCTTCTGATGATGGCGAGGGCACGGGTGCAGCGCAAATGGGATCAGGTATACGTACACACACCACCCCCCCCACCCCACCACCCCACACACACATACATGCACAGTCTGCAAGCTGTGCTCCTGACGGTGAACTTGGCCTTCCTGTCCCAATGCGGTAACCCTACACTAGGCCCAGCAGACGGCTGAAGGACGGGGGGCTTGTGTGCGCTAGGGTCTTTAGGGACCCTGAGTGCATTTCAGACCCATCAGTGTCACTTAGTTCACTAAGTGGTGACATAATCATCAGCATCCCCTGCCAAGCCTGCAGGGGATCCGACGGAGCCTGTCCTGTTTTATACTCTGAGATTCCAATTCATTAACCAAACCTACTGTGGACCTACTGTACACTTACCGGCCAGTTCGTCAGATGCCTGTATAGAATTACAGACACTGGCCAGAGTCAGTCCGTAGTGGCAGCAGTTTTCCAGCTCTGGGGTGTGTGTGTGTGTTTTCTATTCTAGAATTAATGTTTTACTAAGGAAATCAACACTTGCTGCCCAGAGGAAGCATCTTTCCCACTCTAATTCTCACAGAGTACAAAAATATTTGGACAACAATATATAAATCGTCACTGCCACGCAAAAAAAAGCATGTATCTCCAAAATGGAACAGTTGCACTGCTCTACAGCTCAATGCTGGGGGGCTTTATACCCCTTATACCCCTCTAGCCTGGCATTAGGCAGCAGCATGGTGCCAATAAGGTCATGTTTATCTGCTCCAGAGAGTCCTATTCTATTCTACTGGCAACTCAATTGGGATACAATACAATGGGGAAGGCCTGTGCTGTGAGGATTAGTGCATTAGTGAGGTCAGGATGTTGGATTATCATCCACACCCCACCTCACCCCACCTCGCCTCCCCAACTGATCCCTTTGGATGGAGCACCAACCACCATCATTCCAGAGAACATGGCTCTTCCTGAGCCTACACTTATCCTCCTACTCCAAAGAGTCCTATTCTATTGGCAGTCCTTCTCTACAGGGATCCTTCTTTACAGATACTGGCCAGAGCCCATCCGTAGAGGCATTTTCCAGCTCTGCCCTGTCCGTCGGACCACCTCTGACCACGTTATTTGGTAACAGAGCCTTTATTCACTTAGAAAATAGGCTCTTCGAACCTTGGGTAAACACTCAGCAACCACATAAGGCTCAGATGGCAGATTCTTATGTAGTTCAAATGAAAGTTCAGGGGGACTGTGGAGGTCAGGATGAGATCTAGTAGACCAGGAACACTCTCAAAAACTGCTCATATGCTGGTAAGACACGTAAATATAACCTTACCTGCAACCTCAACATCTACCGAAGCTGGATGAGCTGTGAACAAGAGCTTCTCATTCTGAAGAAATAAAGTAGTGAGATCTTGTCAGTGAGCTAGTCTGAAGAACAGAGCTCGGTTCCTCCAGGTTTCTCCTGGACGCCCCCAAGTCCAGCCAGCACAGCGTGGAGGATGTGTTCAACTCCATCATCATCATCATCATCAGCAGCTCACCTGATTCACCATCAAACCAGGTGTTGAAGAAGGAGAACTCTGAATAATATCTAGACTCCATGAGAGAGAGAACTTTGGAAATGTTCTAATGAACACATGGATGGAGAACCTCCACTTTCTATTCTAGAATTTATGTTTTACTAAGGAAATCAACACTTACTGCCCAGAGGAAGCATCTTTTCCATTCTAATTCTCACAGAGGACAAAAATATTTCGACAACAATATATAAATCATCACTGCCACGCAAAAAAAGCATGTATCTCCAAAATGGAACAGTTCCACTGCTCCACAGCTCAATGCTGGGGGGCTTTATACCCCTCTAGCCCGTGCCTGGCATTAGGCAGCAGCACGTTGCCAATAGGTTCATGCTCATCTGCCTCAGAGAGTCCTACTCTATTCTACTGGCAATTCAATTGGGATACAATACAATGGGGACGGCCTGTGCTGTGAGGATTTGATTGCACTCAGCAACAAGAGCGTTACTAAGGTCAGGATGTTAGATTATGATCCACACCCCACCTTACCCCACCTCGCCTCCCCAACTCATCCCATTGGATGGAGCACCAACCACCATTATTCCAGAGAACACAACTCTTCCACTGCTCCACAGCTCAATGCTTGAGCCTACACTTATCCTCCTACTCCAAAGAGTCCTATTCTATTGGCAGTCCTTCTCTACAGGGACTAGACTAAGCTGTGTGTACACCTTTTTTTTTACCTGAATGCATTCATTAGAAGGGGTGTCCACAAATAATTGGACATTATATATGATCGATATTATTGGGTATTTCTAGAGTTTTAGAGGTGCAGTGAATTTAATAATAATCAAATTATCGAACATTGAACTGCTGATATTTCCTGATTGAGACGCATTGTACACAATTGGGGTGCACACACACACACACACACACACACACACACACACACACACACTCATACGCTCACCCTGAGAGGAAGTGGAGGAGCGGCTCAGTATGACTGGCTTGCCAGTGGTTTCGCTCTGACTTTCCCTCCCCCACATGTCAAAGAAAAACCGACCAATCAAAGTCAGCTCCAAGAATGTTTTTGCAATATTTTCATCTCCAGCTATTCTCAGTACAGACCATGATGAATCATTTCGTGTTCTTCCTAAATGGCAACTTTGCACACACACACTTTCACACACACATACACACACATACACACACTGCTGATGCATTTCACCTTTCAGTGGTATCTGTGAATGAAGCTCTCACCATCCTCTTTTTCACTCCCCTCCTCACACATCCGTTTCACCCAGATGGAATAGCCTTCTTTGGGCACCCATGACCTTCCCTGGACCACTGCATACTGGGAACACCCCTCAAGACCTGCCTGATGCTTTGGTGGAGATGTTCTAAACCCAGTCGTCTAGAATCTCAGAGTTCGGTTCTTGTCAAAGTGTCTCAGATTCGTGTATTTGCCCATTTTTCCTGCTTCAGCACCTCCATCACCTTCAAGACCTGACTGTCCACTCGCTGCCTAATAGATACACACCTTGACATTGGAACCAGACCCATAATGTTCATTAGTGATACCGCCTGGTTTCAATGTTATGGCTGATGAGTGTATTTAATATATGAAATAATTTTCTACATTTATTATCACAGTTATTATCAATATGCCACTTTACTAAATTCATATCATTTCAAAAGACTAAGTCAAGTCAAGTCAATTTTATTTGTATAGCTTTTTACAACTGTTGTCGTCACAACGCAGCTTTACATAATTAGTAATTAGTAAAAGACAGAGACAAAAAAAAGAAATAACGTAAGACAGGAAGGATCAAAGACCTCCAGTGGCAACAGTAGCAAGGAGAAAGTCCCTCAGAGCTGGAGGAAGAAACCTTGAGAGAAACCAAGACTCACAAGGGGGACCCGACCCATCCTCCTCTGATCAGAACTATTTAGAAATTATTAATAAAAATTACCAAACCATCTATACTGTTGAACTGCTCTGATCAGAATCATAATATAATAATCATGGTGTAGATAGTTAATAGTGGTGATATTAATAGTGGCAGATAGTTAAGAGTCCATTTAGGTTTGAACATGGTCATTAAACAGGTAGCAGTGGTAGGAGGGTGTGCCGTTGGTCTAGTATGGGTGGTTGTTGGTAGGGGGCCTGATGGTCGGACTGGTAGATTTAAACTGTAACTTAATGAAATAGGCAAATAGTGGTCTCGATGCCGCTGTACAGAAGCATGAATTATCCTAAAGAACCCTGACCCTCATTCATCAACGTCCTCCTGAAAATGTTCTTAAATTTGCTCTTGAGAAATGTCCCAACAGAAAAATGAGGTCAGAGTTTTCACAGCTCTGCTCTTCTGGCCTAGTAATCTGAACAAATGCCAAATAAGAAAAGACTGCTGAGTGTCATAATGACAGTAAGTGGGTTTGAGAAGATCGTTTGGTGAATGAGGCCCATTTTTAAGGTTGTATGTTCTGATAAAATGAGAGCTGGAGAAGGGACATTAGGTTGCCATCAAGCACTAGATGGCACTAATGAATGGACTAGTGTATAGTTACTGTATGTATGTATGTATGTGTGTGTGTGTGTGTGTGTGTGTGTGTGTGTGTGTGTGTGTGTGTGTGTGGTATTTAGTCAGAAGCTCACAGTTTGCGAAACAGCACAAAAACAAATGGCTGTGAATCATATATGTATATATAGAGCCCTGCAACACAAAACAGCAACTTTACAGGAGAAGATCAAAACCTCCTTACCGTTCAATGGAAGTCAATGGAAAAAGATTTGATTCCAGGTCATTTTGGAGCGTTTCTATTGGTCCGTTCATCATCAACGTCTGACACAATGTAAAGACGAACTGCCAGATTCACATTCTGTCAAAAAGTGAAAAACGACAAAAACTGGAGCTTCTCCTGCAAAATGACCATTTTGGAAAGACATGGTTTCCACTGGATAGTGGCGATATGTCATATACAGAGATCAGCAATAACATTAGTACCAATGACAAGCAACGTAAATAACATTGATTCTCTTCATCTACAGTGGCTCCTGTCAAGAGGTGGATCTCTTGAAGGTGATGGAGGTGCTGAAGCAGGAGAAATGGACAGAATCTTAACCAGTATGACTAGAATCAAACTGTGAGGTTCTAGACAATGCCTGGGTCAGAACATCTCCAGAACTTCAGGCAGGTCTTGTGGGGTGTTTCTGGTATGCAGTGGTCAGTACCTACCAAAAGTGTTCCAAGGAAGGACAACCGGTGAGCTGGCGTCAGGTTCATGGGGGCCCAAGGTTCTTACTAAGGCCCCACACCTCTAAAGCTCTTAAAATCCTTAAATGCCACAGGTCACCTTCAGAGGTCTTGTGGAGTCCAGAGCTGTTTTGGGCTACATCATATTAGGACATCATATTAGGCTGATCGGTGTATAGAGAGATAGAGAGACAGGCAGACAGACGGACAGACAGATAGATAGACAGACAGACAGACAGACAGACAGATAGATAGATAGATAGATAGATAGATAGATAGATAGATAGATAGATAGATAGATAGATAGACAGATAGATAGATATAATATATAGTATAAAGTATATAAGATGAATAAAGTATATACAGATAAGCAAGAAAATGGAATTATATAGAGAACATTTTTATATATAACTAGAAGAATCTACAACTCTCTCTCTCTCTCTCTCTCTCTCTCTCTCTATATATATATATATATATATATATATATATATATATATATGGATAAAATAGAAATAACAGTAGAGATGATTGATATGGTTATGGGTGTGATGTGTTATCAGTGATCATTAGAAAAAGTATGATCATTTTCACTGGCACTATTAAATAAATAACTACAGTCAGACGCTCCAGTACAGGCAGTTCTTGTGGAGTTAAAAAGTTTCCAGGCGTTGATTTCTCACTTTCTCACTTTCCCTCAGTGACACGTGTGATGTTTCGTTCAGTCAACTCTAAACAAACTCTTCTGAGGTTACTGTTACTGCAGCAGTTTGTTTTTTCCAAGTTTACAAAATGTCATGTTTTTTTTTACGGTTAAAAATAAGCAACTGATCTGAATCCGATCTCAATTATTTTATTAGTAATGACACTTCATTTAGAGTGGTCCTTTGTAGATGATTAATAAACTCTAAACACATGATGATGATGAAGATGATGATTGTTGGTTTTCACGTTACTCAGGTCCTCTTTAAATAAGAATGTATATAAATATTGTTAGCTACTATTATTTTACAGTTTTAGTGAAACATGAAAGCTAATTCTAGTTATTTACATTTATAGCTGTATATTATTAACTGAATATTAATATTATGTTCTAATGTTCATGAATATTATAAGCTAATGTTCATTTTATTCTTAATATTGAATTGAATTGAATTTAACTGAATTAAATTAAACTGAATTAAATTAAACTGAATTGAATTGAATTGAATTGAATTGAACTGAATTACATTGGTTCACTGTAGATGCCTCGCAGATGCTCACCTGATATTCAACTAACCTTCAACTGAATCTGTAATTGAATGCAACTGAACTCTGAAATGAATGTAAATGACTGTCTATTGAAAGTAAACCTGCCCCCTATCCCTTAACCTAACCCGGCCTAAGGGTTCAGACGTTGAGGCTGGTGAGACGGCCTGTTTTAGACCTGTTAGATGATCAGTGATTTCTCAGATGAACATCTACAGACCTGAACTTGGACTCTCCAAATAAAATGAGTCTTCAGCAAAGGTCTCCTGATGATCTACTGAATGTATTTCATTTAAAAAGGACCACACCAAATATAGATGTCACCAAACAGTGAGGACACCCCATGAACACTGCTGTCTTTTTCATTTTTAAGAGAGGACATTGAGGGTTTCCTCCTTTCTCACCTTCAATGTGAATCAACCCTGTGCAGTTCTTCTCTTCCTGATGGTAGAAGCTGGACTTTAACTCTCACTGTGCTGAGATCTACCTCCTACCATGATGATATTTCAGTGTTGCCGGAGTCTTCTCTACTCATCTTGAGGTCTGCTCGGCTCTTGGGCTGAACTTGCTGGGACGTCCTGATCTGGCCATGTTGGCGGTTGTAAATGATTTAGTGGACGGTGATTTAGGAACAGTGTCTGATTTCTAACAGTTCTGAGATCTTCTTAAACCTCCTTCTTAACCAGACTCCTCTGTACATCACCACCCTTCTTTCTGAAGGCCTCAGAGAGCTCTCTGGATCTGGCCGTGGTGATCTTCTTCACCCCTCACTTCAACTTCAATCAAGACCCGAGCAGACTAAACGTCTGAGGTTTGAATAAGACTCCAGACTCCTCCAGAATCATCCTCTCCAACCATGTTCTGATCATCTGCAGCTGATGTTCTGCAGCTGAGTCTGATTCTACACATCTGAAGGAGTAATACATGTTGGGGGGTGAACTTTATCTTCACAGGACAATTTTTATAAATGATGATTAAATGATGAAGTTTCTTCAGGTGTGTGAGTTTAGTTAGATTACGCCCAGACGTTTAAATATGATCAAAAGTGATTAACCAGTGATGTTCATTACCCTTTCTATTGGCCCTCAAAGCTGGACAGATCTTTGGACAGAAGTCGTCTGAGGGAGCCAGGCTGTACCGCAGATGCTCCGATACAGAGACAACCGTCTCTCTCCATTTGATGTCACTGGATTTTTCATTTCTTTTCTTAATGACCACATGTTGAAGCTGCGGGAGACATGCGTGCATCACACCTGGAGATAAGCGCCTGGAAAAGAGCATGAATTTTCCCGTGTCCTTTCTGTCATTGGTCTTTTTTTTGTGAAAGCCACAACTCAAAGATGCAATCAGAGCAGCCATGAAGCTGATGAAGAGCTCGAAGCGTTCTCACTCATCTGGCCAGGAAAAGAACAAAGACGATCAGATATTAAAGAGAACGAGAGAGAGAGAAAGAGAATGAGAGGGTGTGAGAGAGAGAGAGAGAGAGGGTGAGAGACACAGAGAGAGAGACCTTTTGTGTTTAGGTGGACACGGCTCGAGACGGTCACAAACATCCTGCTATGACTGATGGCAAGTCTGTTGCTTGATGTGGTCGGCAATGACTGAGAGCAGACAATGTGTCAGTATGTGCGTGGTGTGTGCGTGGTGTGTGCGTGGTGTGTGTGTGTGTGTGTGTCTGCCTGGCTGCGAATGTTTCTGCGTTAGGTATTTTTAACACATACATACATAACACACACATATATATATATAACTTTCAAAAAATAGTTTCTTCTATTCTATAATTAAACAAAGTTTGGAAAACATTTAATGACACGTTTATTGAATGAGAAATATGCATGTAATTATGTATCCATTTTATCAGTGTTTTTATTAGGTATTAATAAATATTATATATAAGATGTATATGTATATCACGTACATCGTTATACAGTACAACTACCAATGAAAAGCTTTGATCACATGAACAGCTCTGAACAGTCCGCTCACATAGAACAATCAGATATAATATGAGGTTAAAATATATTAAACTAAGATAAGCAAAGATGCCACCTTAAAAAAATAACGACAAATAAAATGTATACATATAATACATGTACATATATAATAACACATCTATGAATAAAAATAAATAAATAAAAATAGCAATATACACTAGATTTACACAAAAGCTAATATCTAATATATACATATTAAACCAAGCAAAAAGTATAAGAAGTATAAAATGGAATGGCTTTCAATATATTCCCAATCCCTTTGAAGCATTTCTGTTGGCCTATTCTTCATTAAAATGAGGATTACTTTGGCCACAACAACTATTTCAGGTCAATTATGTCAAAAAGTAGAAACTCAAATGCAATATGTTAATATTGCAATATGTTAAATAACAAATAAATCATGTTAAGAAACTGTGTTTTACATGACATATACAAATAAAATATCAATAATCAATAAAGTGAAGTTCGTGCAAATGTTTGGAAACCAAAGCAAGTTTAGTTGTTGATTTTAAGGGAAAGTCTCTAACAGTAATATGAAACTTTATAAATTCCCTGACTCCTTAAACCTTGTGCTAACACTCATCAAACAGGGGCAACTCCTCTAATGCAACTCTCCGAACGTGAAAGTAATCGAGGCAGGGGAAGGGCTGTGAGATACAGTGCGGAATGTGAAGAAATGGCAATTCAGGGGAACTGTGGAAGTGAAAGACCCCTGTTTACCTGGTCACTGTATGTATGTAGTACTTCAGACTTTAGCTACATGTTTACACTGGCTGGTCGAACGCGTTTCAGGTTAGTCAGACTGAAATCGAATTTTTTAGAACATTGCTGGAACGTTGTTTGTGTAGCGTTACAGGATAACCTTCCTGAAGCCTCATAAAAACCCTGCTGAACATTCCTCTAATGTGACCAGGTGTAATAACAGCTCATATGCTGGTAAGACAGGCAAAACCCGAAAATGTGCCTTTAGCCAAGATTAGCTTTAAATGAATGACTGGGGGCTCTATGATCCACTAAGATCTGAGAAGCGCTGGTTGGAATCCCGGCTCGTGCAGCTTGCCATCAGCAGCCAGACTCAGAGAGAGCACAATAGGCCTTGCTCTCTCAGCGGTGGGTTGAAGGCACTTCCTCCTCCTCACATCGCCCCTAGTGTGATGTTGGTCAGCACAGGCGTCTGTTGGCTGTTAGCTGTTGTGTCAGAGCTGGCTACCCAGCTGCAGTTGGAAAAGAGGAGGTGGATGGCTTTGATTTTTTAACCAAAATGGAAAAAAAACTTCACTTCCCACCACATTAAAAACATAACCATGACTCAAAAGATGTTAATAATGGCTAATTACTGTCACTGAATCAGTCTGTTAGAGACTGTGTGTTTGAGGTGTGTGTCGTTTTATATATTTATATATAATTATATATATATTTATATACTTTTCTATATATATATATATATATATATATATATATATATGTATATACAAAACACACATTGCACACACACACATTCACACACACACACACACACACACACACACATACACACAGGTAATACGACCATGCATTGGAGGGGCTTTCGCTATGCAGCACTGGAAGATTGCCCATCACTGTATTTGCCACAAACCCCCGAAATATGTTTACAGTTCTCCGATAAGATCCCCCACACACACAGCCGTGCGTGTCTGCTTTCAATATCTGCACACAGACACGGCAAGCTGTCCAGTCTGCACATCCAGCACACACACACACACACACAGGGAGGCCCCACTATACACACACACACACACAGAGACTGCCAGTCTAGTAATTAAAACTGCAGGTAGAAGCACCAGTGTGAACTGCAGGGTTAGTTTATAGGGCAGGAATGTTTTGACTCTGTAACAAACCCAAGGAATACTGGTTCTAACCTGCAGAACCAAGAGAACCCTCCAGATTTTTATAAGGATTGCTTCTGTATTTTGTTCTTTAAATGAAAGGTTAATATATATATATATTTTTTTTTCCGGAATATTTTATGTGGGAAATTATTATTATTATAATTACAATAATAATTATTATTATTGCAATCAGCTTCAGAATTAAGTCTAGTCCTTAACTACACACCATATATTTTGATTGAGATTTTGCGAAATGTTTATCCATTAAAAAGAAAATATGGTCCACATTTGGGCTCAGTCCCAGAATCTCAGGGCAGATAGAATTTCCAATATTGTTGTACTATTATATAAATGATCTATATCCTATTATTACATATGGGCTTTGAAAATTCTACTATGTATATATTTTTAAAGCATTTTTTAGCATACATTTATTGCTTTTTATGCTTATTGTTTTAAGTAAGTTTTAAGTATCATTGTATATTATTTTATATATAATTTTATGTATTATCTTGTGTATGATTGTATTATTTTTTATGTATTTAATTTATTATATATTATTTTAAATGTATTTATTAATTAATTAATGTATTTATTTATATAGAAATGTTAAGTATTTTTAAATATATATTTTTAATTTTTTATATTTTATTATTATTTTTAAAATGTATTTATTTATTTACATAGATATGTTTTGTATTTTTATAGATTTTGTAAGTATTATTATTTATTATTTTAGTACAATTATCATTTTATTTTATATTTTTATTTACACACTAATTTGACTTATTAAAGATATTATACATGACTTATAAGTACTTACATATAAATATGTAACATATAAATACTAGGATACTGGGATAATGTGATACATGTATAAAACAACCCTCTGCATGTGGGATGTGTGTCTACTACACAGACAAGTGTAACCTGAAACAGCAGACCCCATTTTATTGCTTTCCTTGACAAAGTCACAGATACGAGCCACAAACACACACACACACATGCACACTTGCTACACACTGCCTATGCTAATAATCTAGAAGACCCACCTCAGTGTAAAACCTCAAGTGGGGAAGGTACATTTTCTGGTAGCAGTTTCATACTGAGAACAGCGAACAGCTCACTGTGCTCCTGCTTCTGAAACTAAAACTTTCCTTCTAATCACCTCAATAAGGGTCACAGAGAAGGCTCGATGACACGCGGCATTGAGGCCTACCAGAAGCAGCTCCTCCGCTCAGCGCCCGAAAAACCCCACTGCTGGAGCTCTGAGCGAGCGAGATCAAAAACAAACAAACAAACAAACAAACGCTGAGCACTTGTGAACCTGCGCTCGTGTCTTTAAGGAAAGTGTATTTTTAGCAAACAGCTGTTTCAAGTCCAAAAAAAGAACTGAGCAAAGCTAAGAGCTTGCTTTTTTTACCGGCGACTCGTCAGACAAAGCGACCGCAGTCTGCGCTCGGCTTCGACTGAAGGCCTTCGTTAAATAAAGTTCGAAAAGGAAACAGCGCTTGGCTTTAATCTGACTTTGAGTTTTGTAGTCAAGACAGGTGGCACTTTTTCTTTCTTTCTTTTTTTGACTTCTGCTGTTTCCATTTCTGATTACTTTCCATCTGCGGTGAACTGAAACGCCCTGGCCCGAAGGGAGGAAATCAAGTCCCCACAAAAACTGATGAATGTTTGATTTGAGATTCAGCAGATGCGAGACAGAAGGCCAAACTACTGTATATGGACCAAACTCTTCTTTGGTAGAACGTTACATTTACTGATGGTGTAAATATTGAAAGATTATGTTCTAGTGAAAATGGTAAAAACAGAGATTTATTGTGTTTGTGAGATAGTGATGATACATTTGTGTAAATTATTTATTAAATTAGTTGTTTTTACTTTACATTTAATTCCAAACATGGTCTGAGAGCTTGCTGCTATATTACATTCTTATATATATATATATATATATATATATATATATATATATATATATATATATATACTCAGACTGTAGATACCTATATAGACTATATAGAGTAAGGAATTGAAGTCTCCACAGAAACTGATGAATGTTTGATTTGAGATTCAGCAGATGCGAGACAGAAGGCCAAACTACTGTATACGGACCAAACTCTTCTTTGGTAGAACGTTACATTTACTGATGGTGTAAATATTGAAAGATTATGTTCTAGTGAAAATGGTAAAAACAGAGATTTATTGTGTTTGTGAGATAGTGATGATACATTTGTACATATATATATATACTGTATACCTATATTGACTATATAGAGGAAGGAAGTGAAGTCTCCACAGAAACCGATGCATGTTTGATTTGAGGCAGATGTGAGACAGTAGGTCAAACTTATTATCTAGTGTAAATGATGAAAATAGAGGTACAATTTAATTATGAGATAGTGATGATAAACTAGCTTGAATTATTTATTTAGTTTTCACTCATATATATATATGAAAGTGAAGTCTCCACACACACACACACACACTCACACACATATATATATATACATATATATATATATATATATATATATATATATATATATATATATATATATATATATATATATATATATATATATTTAAAGATTATAATCTAGTGAAAATGGTGAAAATAGAGGTACTGTGAGATTTTATCATTACAATTAAATTATTTAGTTGTTTGTTTTCACTGTTACGTTTATGTTCAGGTTTATTAATATATGTAATAAATTGTAAAAAAAAAAACAAAAAAACACTGATGCATGTTTGATTAGTTTGTAGATAAGTTTGGTCTACTGTATCACATCTGCTGTATCTCAAATCAAACATTCAAGCTGAAAGATTATGATGTAATAAAAATGGTAAAAATGGAGATAAAGAGATGATCTGATTATCATGATGATATATATATATATATATATATACTGCACACACATATATAAACTATATATTGGAAGAAATGGAAAGTCAAGTCTGAATCTGGCTGTGGAGCCAACTGTAAATTGGCCAATATCATCTTTGGTAGAAAATGACATTACATTTACTGATATTGTCAATATTTACTGGTTATAATCTTCTTTAAGATTTGGGTCACCTGTTGATTATAATTTACCTATAAAGCATATTCATAGTTTCTTTATTTAAAAATAAAAATTAAAAATAAAATAGAGAAAGAAAATGTTCAATTGAAGTCAATGTAAATATATATATATATATATATATATATATATATTTTTTTTTTTTTTTTTTTTTTTTTTCTTTTTTTTTTTTCTATTGGTTCTTTTATCATGAAATTCTGATATAATGTAAATCTTGTATTTTGTAAAATAGTGTCGATGTGTTTATGATCCTTTATTTCATTTATTTTCACCTTTTACACAATTTTAACAGTCCCTAGACCTATTATCTTTTTTTTTTTTTGAGAGGGGGGGGGCGCTGTTGGATGTAGCTACAATAACTGACTCTGCATTGTAGTGTTGCTCCACATAAGGATCCCTAAGGGCCTAAAATGGGTAAATACCATCATACCCAAGACACGATCCAGATACACCCCGTACAAGCTATATCTGCTCTATATTTATTTAGAACTGCCATGACTATCAACACTAACCACTTTGGCCAGTTGTACACACACCCACACACACACACACTCACTCACTCACGACATGCACATACAAAAAAATAAATAAAGGAACAAGGTGACTGGGTTAAGGGGGCTTGGACGAGTGCTGGGATCAAAGCGGAGTAAGAGTGGTGGAATGGTCCTTTTATTTTTGCCATTTGTAAGTGAAAGGGGGGGTGGAGGGCGCGGGCGGAGAGGGGGTGGGTATTGTCGTGCCTCTGGATTACCCAGGATTAATCAGTCTTGTCTTTCAGCGGGGTGAAAGCTCTCTTAACGAGTTGCAGCTAAAACGACAAGGATTCCACCCCATTAATTAAACAGGGTCAGCTTCGAAACGGGACCTGTCTGTGTGTTTTTTTTTTTTTTAACTATGCCATGTGTGTGTGTGTGTGTGTGTGTGTGTGCGTATACATATATATGCAATGAATTTTAGCTGATCTTGAAGCAGCTTTTACGAGAACTGTGGCAGGTTGGTTCAGTTTTTGTAAAAATATATAAATTAATAACAATAATTGCAGACTTTGATGGTTATTATCTTACATTTACATTTATGGCATTTAGCAGACGCTCTTATCCAGAGCGACTTACAAGATTGCTGGTATTACAGTTGTGGGCCAATGTAGTGTTAGGAGTCTTGCCCAAGGACTCTTATTGGTGTAGTGCAGCATAGTCACACACACCGGGAATTGAACCCCAGTCTCCCACATGCTGTGGTAGCTCACTGGCCAATAGTGGTGTTTTCTGTTGCGCCACACCAACCACATATATTAATATTGTATATATGTATAAAACTACACATACACACATATATGCACAAGACCTGGTAGACCACCAAAATTGCAGCCCAGGCTCTATTCTCAGGCAAAACGAATGAGCATCAAATCAAATCCACCAAAGAAGAGCAATGGTCTGACCACACCAGAGTCCAGACCTCAACATCATTGAATGTGTTTAGGATGACTTCGGTGGTGAGAAACTAAAAAGGCTCCAACCTCTAAGACTGAACTTTGGAGGTGTGGAAAAATCTCGCTGAAAGTGAAAGTCAGTATTTATCTGTTTCCATTAGCAACAACATACGCGATGCTTGAAGACTTCCTAAATACAGACTCTGAAACTCACGCATAAGCGCTGAATAATATATTTATACATCAACGCATGAACTTGTTGAAGACCAACAGCTTTTGAACATCAATGGCAAATCTGCTGCATTTCTAACAGTGTTATGAAGCCTTATTCCTACGTAACGTCACGTTTAGGACAGATTTTTATTCATAGAACTTGTTCAGTATGTGGAGGTGGTATTTACACCACTGCACTTTAAGCTCAAGTATATCAGAATGATGCTGAATAACAGTGTCGATAACTGAACAACAATCCACCTACTTATCCTAATAAGCCCCAATTATGTCATCAAAAGTTTTTTGATAATAATCAATGATTCAGGCTGTTCATACATATGCATGACTGAGATGCTTTGTAAATATGCTTATGGATGAATGTGTTGTCTGTGATGGTAGCCTTCAAATATACTTTAATACTTTAATACTTTTTATACTTTTTATACTTTTTATACTTTATAGTTTAAAAAAACAAAAAACAAAACTATATATATAATAAAAAACAAATTAATAAATTATAAAATTATATTTTATTTATCGTTTTTTAAACTATTATTATTATTTGTTTATTATTTGTTTAAGTATATTATATATATATATATATACATATATATATAATTATGTATTTAAATATTTTTAAAATATTCTATTTAAATATTTTGCTAGAGATTTGATATATTTGTTTTATTTAAATATTTTTTTCAATATTTTTTCTTTTACTTTTTTAAATTTAGATATTTTTTGGTATGTCATTTATATGTATGTCATTTATATATATATATATATATATATATATATATATATATATATATATATTTCATACATATATGATGCAAAACCTCAAGCCTGAGCAGTTCTTCCTCCTCGTCTTTGTCTTCTATTTATTTATTTATTTTATTTTTGCTGGTTGGTGCAGACTGCCCTGAGAAAATGTCTGACCACAGTACATATCTCACATCACCACCCCGAGCTCCCCTGATCTGTATCACTCTATTTTCCATCTACTGAAACCAGCTTGTGTGTTTGCGTGTGTGTGTGTGTGTATGCGTGTGCAAGTGTGTGCATATCAGCAAATTCTGCAGCCTCTAAATCTCTACATCAACAGGAAAAGGGTCTGACAAACATTTTCTTTTTATTTTTTTTTTGATTGAAAGGCTCTAGGGAACTATTTGAGCTCTGAAATACCGTCATTAAAGAAAGTGTAACTTTAAACACTCGGCTCATTTAAAGGTGAGCGGCACAGTCAGACACGGCCTTCTCACTGGTGGGTTCAAGCCAAGAAGCTTGAGGTGGTGTTTCCTTTTCTTTTGCTTGAATTTGTTTAATCTGCGTCTGTAGAGCGATAGAAATGTGAATAACGTAGTTAGAAGCTGATCTAATTTTAAAAACACTTCAATTTTATATAGAAATACATCAAAAAGCCCCACAAAACTACAAAGCATTTCTGTAAAACAAGGGACAAGAGTAAAAGTGCCTTTGTGGGAAAACCAAGGATGTAGAGTTACTCTCGATGAGTATGTACAGTAGGATGCCCTTTGATGATGCGAAAGGTTGGTTACAGTGGGCATAAATGGAGAATAGATATAAAAGAGCGGCCAAGATCCTGACAGATAACTCATACAGTTGAACTTTGAAGCTCATCCTCTCTCTCAGCAGCGTGTCATATCTCGACCCATTCTCTCCCAGCGCTCCATTTCTTCGTAGGTAACTGATACTGAAGTTATACACGTCTCACGTTTCTGAGTATGGAATTGTTGACGTACTGTAAATATTCAGAGCATTTCCAAACGTCAGACTGAACCTTGAAAGGAAATTTCGCAGACTTTGAGTTAATTCGAGTGCTTCCTGTTGAGGTGTGAAGATGTAATCGTCACTTTTGTGGAGGTTTTGTTATAATGGTAAAAATGAAAGGATGGCAGCATCGTTAAGATCATTAAGATATGAACAGAGAAGGAACACACACCGAGAAAAATGAAAGTTCGTATTAATCTGATACTGTGCAGTTTATCTGGTCACTGGGTTGGTGCCGTAACCTTGCATCTCCATTTTGGAGCTTTTCTATTGGGCAATTCACCATGAAATTTGAAAACAGTGGAAAGGACTGGCTGATTCTGGCACATTAGGTTAAAATGTAGCTCAAAGTCAAAAAAGGAGTTACAAGATTTTTGCATGACAGCACACACACACACACACACACACACACACACATTATACATTTATATAGACTATATAGACAAGCTGATTTATATATATATATTAAATAGATAATTTAATATATATAGACTCAATATAATGAAAAGCTGAGTCTATACATATATTGAATTGAATATTTGTATAATTATATAATTGAATATATATATATATATATATATATATATATATATATATATATATAAAACCTCATAACTGTTACATCACAGTCTTGACTCTTGACTTGTTATATTTACGCTCCTGGCATTTGCACACCCCCCCGCCCACCAGATTAAACGCTTAAACCTTGTATGTCTGTTTTCCATTTTTTGACATGATCTGATTCTGCCAGTTGTTCTTTATGTTGCATCGGAATTGTTTCTGCAGTCAGCAGCCGGAGTCTGAGAGAGCACAACTGGCCGTGCTCTCTCCAGGTGGATAGATGGCACTTTTAAGTGCTGTTGGCCAGCACAGGGCGGCTGGTGGTCAGCTGGCCAGTCCGGCGTCAGTGTTGGTGGTCCTTATCCTTCTAGTGTCGGGAGCGTTGCTTAGTGCTAGGGGTGGGCATTGCCCACTGAAGGTCAATTTAACCTGGTTTAATTCCATTTAATTTTGGTTTTATTATCACGGATAGTTTTTTAAATTTTGTTTTTTTAAATTAGGTTAAAAAGTAAAATATGGAGATGCAAGATTTGAGGTTAAAACATCCAGAGTAAACAGAGGACAAATCAGATGGTTCCACAAACAAAGGCTAGCACTTGAAATCAGGTGACTGGGGGATCTTTCTCTTTTTAATTCAGGAGCTAAAAGCCTCGAAATAAGAAGAGGGCCAGCGAAATAGAAGAGATTTAAAAGGTCAATAGAAAATAGAGCCTGATAGAAAGACAGATTCTGAGGGAGAGGGCGAGAGACACACTGAGCGAGAGAGAGAGAGAGAGAGAGAGAGAGAGAGAGAGAGAATGAGAGAGTGGAAAGGAGGCATGGAAGTTTCTCGAGTTCCACTCGCTCATTTACGGGGACAAAGAGCGTACTGGGAGGAGGCGGTGGGGGAGAAGCATCTCTACACACATCCTGACAACGATAGTGTGTGTGTGTGTATGGGGGAGATGGGGTCAGCCGTAATGCCTGGCTGGAGCGGCTAGTGATACTCATCTCACCTGTGGGATCCAGCCTCACTGCTGCACACCTGAGTGCTACCTGTGACTGACAGGGGCTGGGGGATGTGGTGGTGGAGGTGGTGGGGGGCCGGGTTGGGGGGGGGTGGTGGTTGAGAGCAGATCAGGTAGGTGTGTGTAGCACACACACATACACACACGCACACACACCCACATACATCCAAACACACATACATTATTAAGAAGTAAGTCTATAAGCTACCTTTCATCTGATTGCTGACACACTATATTGACGAAAGTATTGGGACACCTGCTCATTCATTGTTTCTTCTGAAATCAAGGGGATTAAAAAGAGCTGATCTTGCTTTTGTTGGTGTAACTGTCTCTACTGTCCAGGAAGGAAAGAAGCTGTACTAGATTTTGGAGCTGGAGCATTGCTGTGAGGATCTGATTGCATTCATCTACAAGAGTGTTAGTGAGGTCAGGATGTTGGATGATGATCACCACCCCACCTCATCATCCCCAGCTCCCCAACTCATCCCAAAAGCACCAATCATCATTCCAGAGAACACAGTTCTACCACAGCTCAATGCTGGGGGGCTTTATACCCCTATAGCCCACGCCTGACATTAGGCAGCAGCATAGTGCCAATAGGCTCATGTATACCCAGAGAGTCCTATTCTATTGGCAGTACTTCTCTACAGGGACTAGACAAGCTGTGTGTGTGTGTGTATGTGTGTGCATCTGGACATCTGTGTATGTTAGCAATGTGTACAACTTAAAGTAGATGAATGCACTTATTAGAAGGAATGTCCACAAACATTTGGACATGCAGTGTATGTAAACAACACTAACAGACACTTAACATTCATGCCCTGTCCACATATTCTTGGATATGTTTAAAGACGGAGGCTTGTCTTTGTGTTTCGGTCTCCCGTCCAAAAATGTCCGGACGCCCACAGAGCATCCAGCAACAAGGGCAGCAGTAATAGAAACATGGTGGTTCACAGAAAGCTCCAGTTTTACATGACTGTGAAGAAGAACATGATTTAATCAGTTAAATGAGACAAGGACACACACTCTGAACGTGTGAATGTGTGTGTGAGTGTGTGAGAATGTGTGTGAGAATGTGTGTTTAAGAAAGGAAACAGCAGAAAGAAGTGGAGCAGGTCAGGGACAGGGACCTTAAGATGTCCTTCTTTAACCGCAGTCTGACCAAAACACCAGTACTGACATGTACCCAAAAATGTGCCGATACGTCAGTGTGCCTTATCGCAGTATGCCATCGGATTTGTGTGTGTGTGTGTGTGTGTGTGTGTGTGTGAGAGAGAGAGAGAGTGTGTTTAAACAGTTTTCCACCTTCAATATGGACTTTTACTCTTAAGCATTTGGCATATCCAAAAAGACTCGCTAAAGACGGTTTCCATCATTGAGAAGCACCAATTAATCAGGCAGGCCAAACCATTTAAGCCATTTAAGCATTTAATGGCTCCTCGTGTAGTTCTCCACACTCTAGAACCATGGTCTTTACTGATGAGCCCTTGAAAGACTCATTGGTGTCTTATTGGTGTGGTCACTAAGGGCTCTTTTGACCCTTACTTACCACCTAGTTGGAACAGTCAAGGTCAAAGTTAAACCACTTAATTTAATTAAACTCCTAAATTTAGTACAAAGCCATCTTCCCTGGACAGTAGAGACAGTTACTCCTGGTTAACAACCTTGATTTGAGAAGAAACAATGAATGAGCAGGTGTCCCAATACTTTAGTCCATATAGTGCATTTAGTTCCATGTATCTAGAACCATTTAATGTAGAAGCAAGTGTAATATCTTATGGGTGGAAGGTCTGATTGGAGACCGATTAGGTCACCATTGGTAGCATTGTGTCATTATGTAGTAAATGTGTCATGCACGTGCACACACACACACACACACACACATGCTGTCAGTGGATATGGTGCCGTCGGAAGTTGGCTCTGAAGTACACTCGTATTGTCAGGTGTAGCCTTGCATGTGTGTGTGTGTGTGTGTGTGTGTATGTGTGTGTGTGTGTATGTGTGTATGTGTGAGTGTGACAGAGAGAGAGAGAGAGAGAGAGAGAGAGAGAGAGAGAGAGAGCACAGGAAGTCAGTGTTGACCTAGTTTTTACTGTATAGAATTGTCTGCAAAGCCATGGGCCTCAATAGACTGCCACCCGAGTGTGTGTGTGTGTGTGTGTGTGTGTGTGTTTGGGGGTTGGGATGTGTGTGTCCATTTGAAAGGTCCTGAAAAACATCAATCTACAGAACTCTGCAGAGGCTCACACTTCTGTTTCAAGCATGGATTCAATTGTTGAGGTTATTTTTCAAATAGCTCTCAGCATTCAGGATAGGGGCAAAAGTATTGGGACACCTGCTCATTCACTGCTTCTTCCAAAATCAAATCCAAGGGCATTAAAAAGAGTTAATCCTGCTTTTGTTAGAGTAACTGGGGACAGTCTCGACTGTCCAGGGACAAAAGGTTTCTACTAGATTTTGGAGTTGGAGCATTGCTGTGAGGATATGATTGCGTTCACCGACAACAGCTCATCATCCCTAATTCCCAATCCCAGAGAACACAGTTCTCTCCACTGCTCCACAGCTCTGTGCTAGGGGGCTGTACACCCCTCTACGTCCCCTCTCACCCCATGTCTGGCATTAGGCAGGATAGTGCCAATAGGTTCATGATGTTTATCTGCTCCAAAGTGTCCTATTGTATTTGCAATACTTCTGACATCAGCACATCAGCGTCAGCAATGGGTGCAACTTAAAGTACGTGTATGCATTCATTAGAAAGGGTGTCCAAAAACATTTGGACATATAGAGTTTCACTACTTGTGGTACCGAAACCGTTGTAGATGTCACCTTTCGACCTTATATAGTTATACTGTCAGAATAAAAAAAAAGAATACTGGACAAGTAGATTAATATGTACCCCCCCCCCCACACACACACACACCACCACCCTGTATGTGGTGTAAAAGATTCTAAAAAGAATTTTTGTGTAATTTTTGTGTATGTGGTCTAAAAGATTTTAAAAGAACTGTGGATTTTAAATGAGCTGTAAAGGTGCAATACAGAAAGATACGCATTTCTACATAACTCCATTGTACATAACCATAATTGGAGTCATGACAGAGTGTATAAACCTAAAGAGCACAATGGAATCTAGAACAATTATGTTCCCTACATTAAAGTGCGGAAAACATGGCCTTGTGGTGGCTGCCCTCGTGACAAGCCACATAGTTAGCACCTTTTTTTTCCCGTGAGAGTGCATTAGCGACCTGCAAACTGTACAATGTGTAGAAACGCAGCATGTCTAAAACAACAGTAGAACCTTGCTTACTCTATACACTCTATACAAGTATACATTAAAATATATATATACATGTGTGTGTGTATGTGTGCTTACTCTATACACTAAAATATGTATAAACATATGTGTGTGTATATGTGTGCTTACTCTATACACTCTACACAAGTATATATATATATATATATATATATATATATATATATATACTTGTGTAGAGTGTATAGAGTAAGCACAAATATATGTGTGTGTGCTTACTCTTTCTACTTAAAAAAATAAATATTTATATACCCTAATATATATATATACTTGTGTAGAGTATATATATATATATATATATATATATATATATATATACATATATATATATATGTACATATACCCTAATAATGCTGAAAAAATCAATAACATAATGCTGCTTTAATTAACATATATAATATTTATAAATATTAGATTTATAAAATATTTATAAAACATAACATATGTATAAATTTGTATAAACATGAGTTTGCATGTAAACCTTGCTTACTCTATACACTCTATGCAGTCTGTTCAAGTGTGCTTACTCTATATACTTAAAAATAAATAAATAAATAAATAGGCACTACCGGTCAAAAGCTTTGGAACACTCCCAATTTTCCATTGTTTTCATTGACATTTAAGCCCATTGAATAACTTGCAATGGTACAAAGTCCTGTGATCTCAAATAGTACAAAGTACAAAGGGGTTTTTGAGTAGAATGAACTATAAGCTGAAAAGTTATGCAGATTGGGGGGAAAAAGGTCTTTTTAGGAAACTATTTTAGGGAGGTAATCGGTTAGGAACCTACAGCTAGTCTGTTGCAATGAAAGTAAATTAGGCTTTGACAGCTAATGTAATTAATGTATAATTTACAACCCCTTTATCTACATACATCAGTGTGAGAACTGTGTTACGACACTCCGCACCGCAGTATTTCGAGGTCATTGCACATTCAGATTCCTATTATAATGTCTGGGTGAAGACTCTTCATAAAGAGAGGCATACTGACCTCCTAAACGTGTTGCTCTGTACTCTGAGAAATGACAGATTAAGAGGGAATGTTGTGATCACAGTTTCTTTCACCAACTTTAAACCAATGAGAAAGCTAAAGAGGTCCGGAGCTCAAGAGCTCACATCCATAACATCGTCAGAAGACGAGTTTCTGAGAGTCAACATTTTTTTTTCTTCCAGTGGACCAATAGAAATGCTCAATACATTTCAACAAATTTGTATATATATATATATATGTATGTATAATGTATAAAATGTATTAAGCATTTCTATTGGTCCACTGGGCATTTCTATTGGTCCATGCATCCAGACTTATTGACACAGTGTACAGAAGCAGCTGCAGGGCTCATGGAGAAAACTAAAACCAGACAGAAATTAGAGATACATGGTTTTCATCTAACAGCAGCGAAATTGATCATCTTCATCTACAGTAGTATCTGTCAAGAGAGGAGGTATGTAGATATATTAGACAGAATCTGAGCCACTTTGACGCAAACCAATGCCCCTGTGATGTGATGTCCCAGACAGCTTGGTCCCAGACAGCTCTCCAGAACATCAGGCATCAGGTCTTGTGGGGTGGGGTGTTCCTGGTATGCAGTGGTCAGCATCTACCAAAAGTACTCCAAGGAGGGACAACCGGTGAACCAGCGAAATGGGCAGCGAAATGGGCAGGACTTAAAGGATCTGCTGCTAACATCACAGGACACCTTCCGAGGTATTGTGTCGAGTTCATGCCTCTAATGGTCAGGAGGTTGAAGATGCATATTCACCACCCTATAAGATTTCTGAGGACCTTTGGAGTTTTTTTAAGCTTCTTTAAAGTGTGGAAGAACCTGCTGAGGTGCTTTGAGGCACTCAAAGTAGAGTCGAGTCACATCAAATGTATTAGCTTGGCATGATTTACAAACTGACGTGGCAGAGCATGCTTTACAGAAATGCTGAAATTAGACAAGATGATCTAAATAAAATGAAAAAACAAGGTTAAAACCTTGCTAGAGGGGTCTATAAAGCCCCCCAGCATTGAGCTGTGGAGCAGTGGAAGAACTGTGTTCTCTGGAATGTTGGATGGTTGGTGCTCAATCCAACACTTCTGGGATAAGTTATGGCTTTGGGGATCATCCAACGTCCTGACCTCACTAATGCGCTCGTCACTAAATGCAATCAAATCCTCACAGCAATGTTTCATCTCCAAAACCTAGTTCGAAAACCTTTTTTCCTGGACTGTAGATACAATTACTCCAACAACAGCAGGATCAGCTCTTTTAAATGCTCTTGATTATGGAAGAAAGAATGAATGAGCAGGTGTCCCAATACTTTTGTACTTTTAGATAACCCATAGAGATGAAGGTTTCGCTCATTCTACGAGGTCAGCTCTGAAGAAGGTTTGCAGATTTGCATAATTTCCAACAATTCATCAAAGATCTTAAGCTTTTAACACAGTGTACATCCATAACTTCACATTTGTGGAATAAAATAAATTAATCAATTAATAAATAAATAAATAGATAGATAAAAAGGCCTGGGGTCGGGGTAGAGTGAATGGAGTCAGTTCCACTTACAATAATTCATGGAAATGTGCTGAAGAACACAAACCGGGAGTGTCTCACATGAAGTGATGTGAAAAAGTAGAATGTATTAATAGGCGCTTGAGAAGTTTTAGAACTTCTCAGAAAAAAAGGACTGTAACCGCATGCATAATTTTCTCTTTCTGTCTCTTTCTTTCTCTCTCACACACACACACACACATGTGCGTGAGCGCGCACTGCAGCCTCATCCTCTACACCTCAGCCAGTCAGAGCGAGAGAAATTCGAAGAATTTTCAATATTCACTATTCTGCTGATTGTGACCTGCCAGGCTTCCCTAAATGAATAATCAGGGCCTCTCGAACGCTCACACACTGCGCACAAATAAGAAATCAAAGACTCTCTAAGAATCCAACGCTCCTCAGTACGAAGAAAGGTCGGCTCTGGGGAGACAAGAAGCGCCCTCAAAGTTTCCAGCAGGGGCTGTCAGCACTATTAACCGGCTGATTCATTTCACTCTCACAATCAGAGCAAGGGTCGAATTAGGCCTCCAACCTCCGAGCAGCCTTTCCAGCACCTAATAGACGCAGTGATGCATGCACATGCTCCCTCATGCGCGAGAAAAACGAGAGGTTTATGAAGAAAGTGCATAGCAGAAAGTCAGAAGAAGCACACAGCCCTCAGGAAGTTCTTCAGTGAGTCATAACAGTCAGCAGGAAATGACAGCGAAATCTCCATTAAGACGACCTGTCGAGTCGAGTCAAGTCAAATTTATTAGCCTGGCACGTTTTACAAGCTGACGCTGTGGCAGAGCATGCTTTACAGAAGTGCTGAAATTAGACAAAATAAATAAATAAAAAACAAATAATAACAATAATAATAATAATCCCTCATGCTGAAGGAAGAAACCTCCATAATAAATGACTAATTCCCATCCTCCATAATAAATGACTAATTAACTAATTTAAAAAAAGGAAGGAGTCTTAAGGTCAGCTAGAGGGGTGTAAAGCCCCCAAGCATTGAGCTGTGAAGCAGTGGAAGAACTGTGTTCTCTGGCATGATGAATGGTAGGTGCCCAATCAAATACTTTTGGGATAAATTGTGGCTTTGGGGATGGATGAGGTTGGGTTGGGATCATCCAATGTCCTGACCTCACTGAATGCAATCAAATCAAATTCTCACAGCAATTCTCCAGCTCCAAAATCTAGTCGAAAGCCTTCTTTCCTGGACAGTGGAGACAGTTACTGCAACAAAAGCAGGACCAACTCTTTTTAATGCTCTTGATTACGGAAGACAGAATGAATGAGCAGGTGTCCCAATACTTTTGTCAACATAGATACCCTTAGAGATTAAGGTTTTAAGCTCTAAAAAAGGGTTTGTACATTTGTATCATTTTAAAACAGTTACAAAGTTAGAGCTAAACCCATTATAACATATAATAAAAGCATCAAAAAGAATATAAACCTCCAGACAAACAAGCAAATAAAGTGTGCTACTCAAATCTCAGCTTATTATTCCATAACTATTAGTAACAACTTATTATTCCATAACTACAGTAACTACAGACTGGTCCTTTAGGTATAGAATTGTGTAATAAACAAGTGGACCCACTGGCAGGTCCTGGGGATGTGTTAATATAAGCTTGCACCAGGGGACAAAAACATAGCGCATCCAACAAGAAGGAAAGCCTCGTCCTTACACACTTTTTATGGAGCTTTAGGAAGCCTGTATGACATCCAGCTCTAAACCCTCAGCCACAAACATGGGGTTGGTCCCCCTTTACAGCTCTAAGAGCTTCCACTCTTCTGCATTCTAGCTCATCCCAAAGATGTCCAATGAACAGCTGATGGTGGAGTATCTAGGAGGGTCGAAATTCCACCAACTGACGAGTTGTCTTTAATGATGGATGGTGATCCTCCATCCAGTACTTTTGGGATGAGGTTGGGTGGTGATCATCATCCAACATCCTGACCTCACTAACGCTCTTGTCACTGAATGCAATCAAATCCTCACAGCAATGCTCCAGCTCCACAATCTAGCAGAAAGCCTTTTCTCCTGGACAGTAGAGACAGTTACTCTGACAAAAGCAGGATCAGCTCTTTTTTAATACCCTTGATTTCAATAGGAACCATTAATGAGCAGGTGTCCCAATACTTTTGTCCAAATAGATCAGGCTACACCAGCCCCACTGTAGCCCCCCGCTATAACATGGGTTAAAGAATCAAAAAAAAGCTCTTTACAAACAGGTGTTGAGGTAAGAAGTTCTGTGTGGCTGTTTTTCTAACTGCTCTGATAATAGCACACACACACACACACACACACTTACACACACCTACACACACAATTACACACAGTCAGTTGCACCACTGTTCCCACCACAGAAGGATAGGGGCTGTACAGTAAAGGCCGCAAACAGAGCAGCACAGGGCAGACTGGTCCTCTCTCTCACATACACACTTACACACACACACACACACACACACACACACACACACACACACACAGCGTCAGGGACCTGTCGGACCCTGGCTTGGAGCTGTGGTCATCTTTAAACTTCCTGCTAGGCCACTTTTACACTCTTACTCCAGCGACTCTCACCTGCTGTGCACCTGCCAGAAATAACGTGCAGTAACTGGCACTGCTACTACCACACACACACACACACACACACACACACACACAGTCGTTGGGTCTTTATGTAACCGTTACCTAAACCCCTAACATATACACCCGCACTGACAGAAGAGCAGCCACGGTGGGGTCTTTACATAACCGTTACACACACGCAGATGCACACACACACAAACACACACACACGATTCCACACACACAGGGGAAATTTGCAGAGAAGCTGAGAGAGAGAGAGAGAGAGAGAGAGAGAGAGAGAGAGAGAGAGAGAGAGAGAGAGGAAAACGGCTTTAACCCTGCAGAGCCTTTGAACAACCCACTGTGGAAAAAAGCCAGGGATTGTAAACTCTTACATTTAGTGTTTGTTTTTTTAAACAATCAGTTTATATATATATATATATATATATATATATATATATATATATATATATATATATTAAAAAACTTAAAATATATGGTCTTTAATCATCATTTATAAAATAATTAATAGAAATGTAATTTTCCTGTGAGGATAAAGTTCAACCCCCCAACATTTAATACTCCTTCAGAAGTGTAGAATCAGACTCAGCTGCAGAACATCAGCTGCAGATGATCAGAACATGGTTGGAGAGGATTATTCTGGAGGAGTCAGGAGTCTTATTTAAACCTCAGACGTTTAGTCTGCTCTGCTCTTGATTGAAGTTGAAGTGAGGGGTGAAGAAGATCACCATGACCAGATCCAGAGAGCTCTCTGAGGCCTTCAGAAAGAAGGGTGGAGGTGCAGAGGAAGGAGTCTGGGAAGGAGGTTTAAGAAGATCTCAGAACTGTTAGAAATCAGACACTGTTTCACCGTCCACTAAATCATTTACAATATCAGGACCAGATCAGGACGTCCCAGCAAGTTCAGCCCAAGAGAAATCAGAGCAGACATCAAGACGAATAAGGATGACTCTAACAACACCAAAAAGAGCTTTGGACAGATGAATCTTTAGTCTTTGGCCTCAAGTGAGAATCAACCCTGTGCAGTTGTTCTCTTTCTGATGGTAGAGGCTGAAGTTAGAACATTAACTGTGCTGAGATGCTCCTGAACTTGCTGGGACGTCCTGATCTGGTCCTGATATTGTAAATGTTTTAGTGGATGGTGGAACAGTGTCTGATTTCTAAGATCTTCTTAAACCTCCTTCCCAGACTCCTTCCTCTGCACCTTCACCCTTCTTTCTGAAGGCCTCAGAGAGCTCTCTGGATCTGGCCATGATGATCTTCTTCACCCCTCACTTCAACTTCAATCAAGACCCGAGCAGACTAAACGTCTGAGGGTTAAATAAGACTCCAGACTCCTCCAGAATCATCCTCTCCAACCATGTTCTGATCATCTGCAGCTGATGTTCTGCAGCTGAGTCTGATTCTACACTTCTGAAGGAGTAATAAATGTTGGGGGTAAATTTTATCCTCACAGGACAATTTTTTATAAATGCTGATTAAATGATGACGTTTCTTCAGGTGTGTGAGTTTAGTCAGATCAGCTCCGTCTCTCAGTGCTGATCACATGAAGATCAAACGTCTAGACGTTTAAATATGATCAAAAAGACAAACAAAGGCTTTCATGGGGTGTCCTGATTTTTTCACATGGCTGTAAATGTTAATGTAGCAAGAATTCTAGTAAGACTAATTTTTACTTTAGAAACATAAGCAATGTATTACAACACACACACACACACACACACACACACACACACACATACACACGTGCTTCTCACGACTGGACTTCAGGCCTCAGCCGAGCCACTGGAGAATAAAAACTCATAATTAGCTCGCAATTACGCTCCAGATAACGATCGTTCTCATACCGGTTTAAAAAGTTGAAATGAGCGAGAGAGCGAGGGAACCAGAGAACGAGAGAGAGGCGTGGGTGTGCGTCTCGGAGGGACCTCAGGACGGAAGGATGAAACAAAAGAGGCGAAATACAAGAGAGAGGATGATTCTGCCATAATTAATTAAACCCACGGCCTTCTGTAATTACTGAAGATCAGAGAATCTCCCACTCTCTCTCCCCTGCTTTCTCGCTCACTCATATTACCCCAACATGTAGCTGTGTGATAGACAAGTGTTACGCTATAACCTCCTCAATACTGCTGAGCTCCACACACAGTAAAACACACACACACACACACACACACACACATACATACATATGCACTGGCATTCAAACCCACCTGAATGAAACTTGGTCTGTGGAAAGGAGTCTTCGAAAAAAGTACCTACTCTGCAATACACACACACACACACACGCACACACACATGCACGTAATCAGATGGGTTGATAATATCAGTTCAGCTTTTAATCAGAATTGGTTATTACATCTAGTGGCCACTAGGGGCAGAAAAACATTTCGATAGAATGACTCAACCTCTAAACTTAAGGCCTATTATTCATTAACTGTCAATCATTTAGTTTCCATGGTGAATCATTCAGTGACTTGTACAAAGTATTTAGTATCTGCTATGAGTTATTCTATATACACTATGAGTTATTCTATATACACAATTCGCTATACACTATGAATTATTCTATATACACTATGATATTATTCACTATACACTATGATATTATTCACTATACACTATGAGTTATTCTATATACACTATGAGTTATTCTATATACACTATGAATTATCCTATATACACTGAGTTATTCTGTATACACTATGAATTATTCTATATACACTATTAATTATTGTATATACACTATGTGTTATTCTGTATACACTATGAATTATTCTATATACACTATAAATTATTCTATATACACTATGTGTTATTCTGTGTTATTCTATATACTCTATGAATTATTCAGTATCTTCTATGAATTATTCTGTAACTAGTATGAATTGTTTTGTAAGGGATTATTCAGTTTCCACTATGAGTTATCTAATAACAATTATGAGTTATTCATTATTGCCTATGAATTATCCTTTATAAATGATTCACTTTAGTGAATCTATAGGTAATTATTTAGTAATAAATATGAATTATTTTGTAACTACCATAGTTTGTATGTACTATGAATTAATTAGTGACTAGTATGCTTTTTTTTTGTAACTTGTGTTGAAATTATTCTGTAAATACAGTTATTTTGTAACTATAGTGAATTATTCAGTTTCCACTATGTATTATTTAGTAATTCTGAGGAATTATTCAGTAACCACTATGAATTATTTCATAACAATTATGAATTATCAGGTATTCACTATGAATTACTTAGTAAATATATAAATAGGAAATATTCAGTATCCACTATGAGTTATTAGGTAATATTTATGGGTTATTCAGTATCCTCTATGAATTATCCTATAACTACAATAAATTATTCAGTTTTTATTCAGTTATTACTATGAATTAATTAGTGACTAGTATGAATTATTTTGTTACTGGTATTTTTTTTGTTACACTATGAGTTATTCTGTATACACTATGAAATAATTAGTGTCTAAAATTGACCTTTTCAGTAACTAGTATGAATTATTCAGTGTTTACTTTTGATAAACCAGTGACTAGTATGATTATTTACCATCCACTATGATTATTTTGTAACTACCATGAATTATTCATAGTGAAAACAGTGAGTAGTAATTTTGTATCTATAGTGAATTATTCAGTTTCCGCTATGTATTATTTAGTAACTAGGAGGAATTGTGACTTATATGGCTTATTATTATATGAGGTATGAATTATTTCATAGCCAGTATGAATTGTTTTGTATATTCTCTATTCTGAATTATTCAGTCTCCACTATAAGCTACTTATTAACAAGTAGGAATTACAAAGTATCGACTGTGAATTATTCAGTATCTACTATTTATTTTTCCACATTTATTAAGTATCCAGTATGAGTTATTTAACAACCGTTATGTAATATTCAGTAACGGCTGTGACTAAGTTACATTTGGGCCGTATCCATGGATCCTTATGGTTTATTTTAACATGTATAATATATAGCAGTAATCAGTCTAGTTATACACACTGATCTAAGGCGAGAGATTTCCTGTCTTCAGCGGATAATGCTATTTCTCTGTGTATGTGTGTGTGTGTGTGTGTGTGTGTGTATCAGTATGCGCGTTCTTGAATCCGCTATCTCTGTTTATAAAGCAAGCAGAGTGTGAAATCAATAAGGGAAATTGAATTTCTTTTTTAACGTACACACTCGTGCAGCACACTCGCGCCACACACGCTCCAACCCAAAACACAGAACACACATGTATACAGCATGGAGTGTGTGTTTCGGATAAAAGCTCTACACAAGCTTCGCCCACATCTGGGCCCGATATCCGCTGCTGAGCGACACGCTTGCGTCTCTGGGAGTTACTCTGGTCCGGAGTATGTCGGAAGCTCAATGTTTATTCTCCGCTCTGAGTTAAAGATGGAAGGAAAGGAACATAAGGACCCAGACTTGACCTTCTAAGCCTGATCCGATTGGTGTAGTTCAGGCAAACGTTCAATCCATACATACTGGTTGGGCCTCAAAAACATAAGTAAATGAGCTCCGATTGACTTAGCGGTCTAATGTGCTGCCACAATGGTCCAGGGGGTCACAAGCTTGAATCGTCAGCTATGCCGCTTTGCCATCAGCAGCCGGAGTTGGCAGTGCTTCCTCCGGGAGGGTAGATGGCGCCGTCTCCCCTCATTACTCTTAAGCCATGTTGTCTGGCACAGGCCAACGTCTGTTAGCTTCTGTGACACTTTCTGTGCAGCGATGTCATCAGTAAATGAGCTGCAGCTGAAACTGATTAAATATGATATATAAGATGGTTAGACTGTGGCTCCGCCCCCTTTATTCTCATCTGCGGGTTAGGACTCCCCGGTCATCACAATGCATCCCTGGACCGGGTGGCTTTTGACAATGGAGCGCTGATGCGCTGAGGCCTTGCTTAAGCTGATGATCTCCTTACACTTGATGATGAGCAGCAGCAGTTAGACCGTAGGGCCGGTCGAGAGCTGTGAAATTACACTTGATGTTACAAAGGCCTTGATGTTGGCCTACAAAGTCAGACATGGACCTGTTATTAAAGGCAATGATCAAAAGCCTTGCTTAAGCTGATGATCTCCTCACACTTGATGATGAGCAGCAGCAGTTAGACTGTAGGGCCGGTCAAGAGCTGTGAAATTACACGGCATAGAGACCCAGCTCTGAGTAAATTTACCTCTCAGTTATTTCATAAGGGGGGTCCGGCTTCACACACAGCCCACTACCCGGACTCCAAGACAAAAATATTCAGAGCGTTGTCTATACTAGCACCTACTAGCATTTATTTTGTTATTGTCGCTTAAAAATGTTGAATATGGCATTATTAAGGATTCGGGGCGGGGGTGGCTCAGCGGTTAGAGGATGGGGCTATTGATGACAGGGTTGTGAGTTCGATACCCGGGTTCGAGTTTTGTTTACTTTTTTTTTTAACCGAAATGCAGGAATAAAACAATGTGAGCTTTTTAGCTAACTTAGACCCGTAAACAAGTACTGTATCACGTTAAGCTGGTCCGACTTTAAGTTTTTTTTTGATGGACCAAGGCCGTTCATTTGGATTTAAAGGCTCAATCTAAGAGGCTGAGGAGGTTTGTCTGGCCTGTATTTGAGAAAGAGAAAGACAGTCATCTCCACTCCATGTACATTTCATTTCACAGTCAAGATCAATTCAGTGGGGAATGTATTCTGCTCTGATAAAAGGCGGGCAAAAAAAACAACAACAACAACAAATGAATTTATCAAACTGTCCTGAAATAAATGCGGTTGTCATGGAGTCGGTGACGAGCGGCTGCGAGCGCTGACGTAGGATTTATTAAAACCTGGGCTGGCGCTCCCTCGCTCACATTCATCTTTCTGACGCAGGCATTATGAGCTCGATCATAATCATAACTCGTCTAGCTTTATTGCTCCTCTTTCTTTTTTTTCTTTTTTTTTTTTTACTCCATAACGGCATATTTAGGCCTGCGCTGGGCGCGAGTACGCAGAGAAATAAGTAATGGCTTTGTTCTTAGATATTTAAATCCATTTGTTTCGAGCTGTTTGAGGTGATAAATCATACAGGAGGCGACGTGTCCCCCCCTTCCGAGATGGGTCCATTTAGATTAGTATGGTTATTAATGGCAAATGCACACAGAAATATGGATGGGAATTAATATCGTCTGCGGTTTGCAGAAACGCGCCCCCGTATCATCTTGAGGGTGACATTGATTCAGTAATGCGCTTAGAGAGTGATAATGGCCACTAGATGCATGTTGACCTGCCTTTTCAATACTAACCACACACTGGATATTGTGTCGCTAAATAAATATGAAGTGATTCTAATGTGATTCGCCATCAAATTCACACTCGCAAACCGACAGACGGATGCTTTCGGGCCTCACTGGCATCAGGAGGCTTCAGCTTCAGCAGGACAACCCTTCGATGTTCCTGGGTTTCTTCCATGGGCTTCTTAAGAAAGCCCAGCTCAGATGAAAGGCCTTGATGTTGGCCTACAAAGTCAGACATGGACCTGTTATCAAAAGCAATGATCAAAAGCCGACCCATACCTAGAACCCTTTGAGCTTCAAGTTCAGCTCCTGGCATCCAGGTGGTGGAGGGAACTCGCCCTGAGTTCTTGAACAGCTGAGAACCTCTTAAGAGCAACTGGAGACTAACCCTGCAAGTCAGTTCCTTATGTTCTGGCTAATAACAGAACAATACATACATCTCCAACAGAACCTCTCCAAAACATCAGGTAGGTCTAAAGGGGTGTGGTCAGGTACTAACAAAAGTGCTCCAATGAAGGTTCACAACCGATGGACCGGTGACAGGGTCATGGGCACCTAAAGCTCACTGATGCTTACGGAGGCCCCACCTCACAACTGACAGCACTTATAGGATCTGCTGGTAATGTGTGTGGAGGTCTTGTGGAGTCCATGTCTCAATGGATCAGAGCTGTTGTGGTGGCACAGGGGGGACCTACGCAGTATTAAGCAGGTGGTACTAATGTTATGGCTGATTGGTGCATTTAATTTATTATTGTATTGATTATTTTTTGTTATCTATATATAATATATATAATTTAAAATAATATATATGTATATTTATATATATATACATATATCATTTATATTTTTTGTTTTTTATTTCAAGAATTATTTAATAATTATTTAATAAAATAATACATCAAGACTAATAAATCATTAATAATAAATAATCCAAAGAAATCTATATATATATATATATATATATATATGAATTATTTTTTATTAAGAGTTCTTGTAATGCAAAATAAAAGCATTAAAAATAATTTTAAATTAAAATTAAAATTAAATATAAATAATATAATAAATAAAAATAATTAATAATATAATACATTAAATAAACAAATAATTCATTATTAATAAATCATCTAAAGAAATCTGTAGTTCATTTCACAACCATTATGCATGCACCAATCAGCCATAACATTAGAACCACCTGCCTAATACTGTGTTTCAATAGGTTAGTTGTTTGGCAGCTCCAGTCCACACATTTCAACCCTGTGTAAGTTTTCCACTGTGACTAAGAGAAGTGTTTGAGTAGTTTGAGATAAGCTTCTTTTTTTTCAGACGCCCACAGCCGCGAGTGAGAGTGTGTGTCAATACACACACACACACACACACACACACAGACACATACACACACTGTGTTTTTACACAGCAGAGAAAGAGGAAAGCCACTCAGATGACGATAAGAGAGAACTCTGCAGCGTGAGACATATCTGATAGCAAACCACAGGTCAAGCAGACTCACACACCAACATGCACACACACACACACACACACACACACACACACACACTGACAATCACACAGACACACTTGCGCTCTCACACATTCACAAACACGCACATATAGACACAAGTAGACGGACTAAGGAGATGTGGACTGGTCAGCAGGTCCTTCACTGCTGGGTATCAAGTGGAGCATCAGAGATAATTCATACACACACACACACATGCTCTACACACACACACATGCTCTACACACACACTACACACACAGAATGAGCCCGTAGACTCCTGGAATGATCCACCATTCGCATCCACCAAGTCTAATAAATGTCTGCTGAACTTCAGCAGTATAGAGGGTAGGCACGTGAGGGGATCACCGGCGGTCACGGCAGCCATGCCCAATAAGTGTCAGCGTTAGCAGTTCAGTGTGAACGCCGTTAACACAATAACGGCAAAGAGCTGCTGTGTGAATGACTGTACAAACAGATTCAGCAGGAGTTCAGAGCTCTGCTTCTGCAGACTGCCGAAAGCTAAAGAGAAGAGGAGCTAATGGAAACCACTGGAATCCAGGCCCAGAAACGCGTGGGAGCTCTCTGAGTGGTGGCTGTAGTTGTGAGTTTAGCAACATGCTAAGTTCAAGTAAGAGGGAAAGCAAGCAAACATGGATGAGCCAGTCGACTAACTGAGCCTGAAATCAGTGGAAAACACTCCACAGACCGCTCACTCGACTCTGCAGCCTCAGATATGAGGCGTTATCCTCTACACTGGTGTGATCTGAGCCTCAGTTAGCTGGACGCTCCTGGCTACACACTGCTGTCCGTGGACTGTTGGTTCATGTGGAGGGGTCGCTGTCGAGTCCAGCTGCCTTCAACTCGAGGTTCGGTCCCGGTTCGGCAGATTTCCCGTGCTGCTGAACGCTTTGGCACTCAGTCCAAATGTGACGTCAGTGCCTTCCCTCTGTTGCTCTCCTCTTCATGTGGAATGGGCGATCCTAAAGGTGGGCCATGTTTACATCAGCATACCCCTATCCAATCATGAGTCTACCATGGCTCCGTCCTCTCTTGGGGTCTGAGAAAATTGGAGAGCTAAAGCTCGAGCCTCAGAGGGGAGGCGGGCGCCAACGAAAGGGGCAATGGGGCATGCGGGGCAGCTCTCCCTCTCTCCCTCTCTCTCTCACTCTCTCTCTTTCTCTCTCATTTGCATACTGCACCCTTTAGTGACATGAGAGCCACAAAGGCCAAAACCACAGAAACACCATTAACACACATTGTACTGCAAGGCTCGAATGTGTCAGTGCAATTATACACACACACACACACACACACACACACACACACACACACCACACACACACACACATAGTTCAACACCCCTTCCTCATCCATCTTCTCATCTTCCTCTCTTCTCATCTTCCTCTCTACTCTTCCTTGTGTGTGTATAATTGTGCGGAACGTGATGGAGGCCTGTGATAGGTGGAGAAGAGGGAATATGTGGAGATAATTAACACTGATAGCCAACCAGGGGGCAGCGGCGGAGAAAGGTGGAGGGGAAGATAAAGCGCTCAGACAGAGCCGGGGTAAATAAACCAGACAAAGAGAGAGAGAGAGAGAGAGAGAGAGACAGAGAAAGGTTAACACAGTCTGAAATAAGGTCACGCCTCCATCAGAGCGGATTCAGATGGTGTTGAGAACAGTGATGGAGCGCTCTGCTCCTGCTGGTTCTCTAATGGCTCTCCCGGTTTGGGCCTGATTTGAATGTGGGAGTTAAATAGACTCTCTCTGACATTTCTGTTCTCCTCTCGGTCACTGCTGGGTTTCGCTGTTGTTCTGAAGGGCTTTGTGGAGTCAGAGGAAGCAGCTATACTTTCCTTGCTTAACCCCTTCAATCCATCAAACTATCTACAGTACATCTTACACAATCCTGTATATCCTTCTCACAACTATATAACATTAAAATAAATCAAAATAAACATAAAGTCAGTGGTCAGTGAGAGTGTCTACCTGTAATTAACTCTATATAACATTAAAACAAACCCAAAAAAAACATAAAGTCAGTGGTCAGTGAGAGTGTCTACCTGTAATTACCTCTATATAACATTAAAATAAACCCAAAAAAAACATAAAGTCAGTGGTCAGTGAGAGTGTCTACCTGTAATTAACTCTATATAACATTAGAATAAACCCAAATAAACATAAAGTCAGTGGTCAGTGAGAGTGTCTACCTGTAAAACTCTATATAACATTAGAATAAACCCAAATAAACATAGTTTGTGAGTGTGTGTGAGAATACATCCGTCAGACTAGTCTGCATATCATGGGACAGCACACACACACACACACACACCACTGTCCCACCCTATTGTTGCACTGCTGGTGGTGTTTCTCAGGTTTAATTACTTTGTTTCTTATCTTCTGTCACCTTTGCATCCCCCCACCTTCATCTCTCTCTCTCTCTCTCTCTCTCTCTGTGTCTCTCTCTCATAATAAAGCTGTGGTCTGAGCACAGCCTGCATGACCTTCTCTCACTTCTGCACCTCCATTGTACCAATAAGAGAAGCAATTAATAACTTATCCTCTCATCTCACTGCCAGAGCCTTCTCAGAGGTGTGCTGCTCACACACACACACACACACACACACACACACACACACACACACACACACACTCACACGCTCCTAATTAACTCACACACTCCTTGGCCCTCTCCTCTCTGTCTATCCTTCTCTTTCTTCTCTTTCCGCCTCTCGTTCGTGTGTCAAATGTTCATTCGGGGCAGACAATGGCCAACGCGAAGCAGCGGCGTGGGCGAGACACACTGTTCTATCACAGCTGACAAGAGAGAGAGAGCGAGAGCGGGAGCGAGAGGTAGGTAGCACAGGTAGAGAGACTGGGAGAGAGAGACAGAGAGAGGCAAAAGGCAGAGAGAGAAAATTGAGAAATAGAGAGAGAGGAAATGGTAAAAGACAGAGCCTGAGAGAGAAAGAGAGAGAGAGAGAGAGAGAGAGAGAGAGAGAGAGAGAGAGAGAGAGCACACGTTAGTGAGGTCAGGATGTTGGATGATGACCACCACCCCACCTCATCATCCTCAACTCCCCAACTCATCCCACCCTAAAGTACTGGATCGAGCACCACCATCCATCCACCATTGTAGAGAACACAGTTTCTCCACTGCTCTACAGCTCAATGCTGGGGGGCTTTACACCCCTCTAGCCCACGCCTGGCATTAGGCAGCAGCATGGTGCCAGTAGTCCTATTCTATTGGCAGTACTTCTCTACACATACTAAACAAGCTATATGTGTCTCTGTGTGTGTGTGTGTGTGTGTGTGCTAAACACATTCATTAAAAGGCCTGTCCACAAACATTTGGACACATAGTGTACCAACTGAGAAATTAGCCTGGATTCCTTTGATATGGATATGATATGAAGACGTTGGCCGCGGGGGTCAAGCGTCTGCCTGCGCCTGCCTGCGTCTTCTCAGGGTCTGTCCTGAAGCCTTTGTCCATCGCCAGCATCAAGGAGCATTACTATGCTAAGTGACTGACAGCCCTGTGTTTATACAGGCTTTGTCCAGGACAAGCTGACCCCAAGGAGACCAAACAGGGAGCCAAGGGTCACCGCAAGGCCACGGGGTCTGGGGTCAAGCAACCTTAAGCCTGTTTTATCCCGTGTGATTAAAAGAGCTAATGTTTCTGAAAGTGCTCTTGATTGAGAGAGAGAGAGAGAGACTAGAGGGAGAGAGGGGCGGGCGGTGGGGGATGTGGGGTGGTCTGGGGTCGAGAGAGAAGGAAAAATACAGAGGGGTGAAGTGAATTACAGAGATATTGGGGAAAGAGGAGAGGGAGTGACCCGTGGGGTGGTTTACCCTTGAAAGACAAAGAGTGATGGCTATCTGTATCACCCTCTCTTGTTTCCATATTTATTTTAATTAAAATAATAATAATAAAAAAAGAAATCACACTTCCAGGCTGGAAACCTTATGGAAATCATTCCAGTATCCTAATGTATAAAATTAGCCCGGCTGTATTTGTGATGCGCTTTTTTTTTTTCCAGCTTTTTGAACTCGGCAGTAATAAATTACACACTGGTACGGCGAGGCAGAGCCAGCCCCCCTATCTTTTTAATTTTCTAAACGCAATTCATTGCTCCGAACACGGACTCGAAACATTAATTAATTTGTATTTGATAATTTGCACATTTCCATGGCATGGCGCGAGCGTATTTCTTTCCCTTTTAAACTTTGCACTGCCTGTACAAGTTTAATTAAGCGGAATCGGCCCGCGTTATCGCCAGTATGAATTGTAGAGCTGTTTTAAAATATGTGGAGTGTGAATGCTTTTCATATTTCATATTTATTACATTTTTATATTTTTTTTGTTTTTTTTTCTTTTTTATACCCCAAACTGCCTTAATACTGAGAGGAGAACATTTAAAAAAACGAGGCGGGGAGATAGCTGGAGGCGGTGTACATTTCAAGGGAAATTCTTCATGGCCCCGGAAAGGGGGGCGGGGCCACAGTGAGCGAGTGGCGGAAAGTTGAGCGCGACTGCAAAAGTCATAGAGGCGCATAGAAATGTGAGGTAAAATAAATAAGTCTGATATGTGGAACTTACAGCTAGCAGTTAGCATGATGCTAACTGAGCGCTCGAACCGTCACACCCTCGCCTCATTTTTCTCAGGGATGAGGTGGGACGGTGGCTCTCAAACAAAGGCAGAATCAACTCTTTCTCTCTAAACCCATGATTTCTGCAGACACAATGAGTGAGCAGGTGTCCAAATACTTTTGTCCAAGCTGTTGCTCCATTCATCAGCACGTGTAAATAAATGTAGAATTGTGTGAATTGTGAGTCTCTCTCCCTCTTTATTCCTCACACACTCAGAAAAGAGAGAGAGAGAGAGAGAGAGAGAGAGGCAGTACAGGTAGCATAACCCCACTTCTTTTCTTCTCGCTCGCCCTCCCTCCCTCTCTCTCTTTTCTCCTTCAGTCACGGAGCGGCCAAAAGATCAAGGGTTTCAGCCGAGCGGTGGACAGCGCTGGGCCCGAGCCCAGAAAATCCTTTAACGGCCCAATCAATCGCTCCTAGGCGGCCTGTCCGCACACACACACACACACTCCTGGTGTGCTGCTCACACACTCGACAAATTACCCCTCATCCTGCAGCTCAGGCTGGGGGGAGATGAATGGGGTCCTGGCGTCATTTGAGCAAGTGATGGAAAACAAGGAGGCCAAAAATTCGGGTGACATTAAAGTGATTCTATAGGTTTCCATAGTTACACTCCGACCTCAAACACAGGCCGCTTTGCACTCAAGCTACGAGGCTACTGTATCCATCCCACAATGCACCGTAATATTTAGTGTACCAATGATGAAGCAATGGGGGTCTGTATGAGCAGCCCAACTGAGAACCAGAACGTTTGGTCCATGGGTTCTATGTTGGCCCCACATATGGATGCCCACCATACAGTTGCACACCGAGGCATTAAGATGGGCTGTAACAATGGGGCCCATTTGGGAAACCAAAGTGGGTCCCAGTAACCAAGTACATGCAAACCCACTCAGAGCCCATGCCCACCTGGAACCCACCTAGCCCATGTTTTACCCATGTTGGCTTAATACCGAACCAGGGCCTCATTGCTTCTGCTTGGACACACCATCTCAATGCTAATTGGTGGGATATCAGCTAACATTTCTGGCCAAACTCTCGCTTTAAACCGAAGGAGTTGTCAAAATTGTGAATTCTGCACCTGCAAAATGCCCCCACCCCCTCCCACGCATCGCTTAAGTCCTCCATCTCAACTCCTTGATGAAAATGCTGCTCTTTTTTTTTTTTCATTCTCCGTCATTAGCGATCTCACCCTCTCTCTCTCACTTCGCCGCTCCCTCCTTTCGATCCAGGGCCATCGGAGAACACACAGGCTTTTCTTCCCTGAATTAGTTTTCAGATGTTTCTCTCTTTTTACCCCCAGACTCCTTTGCTCTCCTTTTCTTTGGGCTGGCTGTGATTAAAATCGCCGCAGACACTAAGCGCTGACGCTTTTGGCCCCTCTTAACCACGTCTGCATAGACTCACCCAGCTTAATACCCCAAATATTACAGTAGGAATTTAATAGGATTCCAGGCGGAGGAATATGGATGAATAGCGGGGAATATTATGCATATGTATAAATTAAGCCCGAATAACTCAGCCGCCTCTTTTTAATGGCACGCGCCAGCCTGTGCAGGCTCGGAATGGGAGTTATATAAGGCCTCTAATGTAGAGGTCTGATGTACGATTTGCGGTTCTGTGTATAAAATTGACCCAAAGTGAGAAAGCAAACAGGGGAGGCCGATATTACAGCTCAGGTGTAGTGAAGTGTGTGTGCCACAGTAATACCGGGCCTTATTATACTCGGGCTCGGGCTCTATTTGCTCTGTAAAATGCTCCTGCTTTGCTCACTCAGGCGAAATGCCTCATAATCAGTAGTCCAGAGATACCGTGTGACTGCCTGTCTGTCTCTCTCTCTGTGTGTGTGTGTGTGTGTGTGTGTGTGTGTGTGTGAATGAGTGTGTTTGTGAACAGAAAGTGAGAGAGAAGTGCTCCTCTAAAAATATTCTTCCCACACACCAATATTATCAGGGTAATATATACCAAGTCACAATGTGTCCAAATATTTGTGGACACCCCTTTTAATGAATGCATTCAGCCTTATACATTACGTTGCACCCATTGCTGACACAGACCCACACAGCTCGTCTAGTCCCTCTGAAGCAGATCAACATGCTGCCTAATGCCTAATGGCTAGAGGGGCCTATAGAGCCCCCCCCCCCAGCATTCAGCTGTGGAGCAGTGGAGAAACTGTGTTCTCTGGAATGATGGGGATGGTGGTGCTCCATCCAGTACTTTGGGTATGAGAGCTGGGGATGAGGTGAGGTGTTGGGGATGATGAGGTGGGGGGTGATCAACATGATCCAACATCCCTGACCTCACTAGCAGTCTTGATGCTGAATGCAATCAAATCCTCACAGAAATGGGTTTATTACTGAACTAGGCCTTCAGCAAGACTGCCCAGCTAACATGCCCATTTGGGGCCTGTAAGGTGGGCACTAGTACATTTTGTCCTCGGGTTCCACATATGTGGCTGCCCACCAGGGTCAGTGATGGCACCAGGAGGGGTTAATCAAGGGCTTGTACACTGCATATGGGGCCTAGATGGGACCCATGTGAGGTTAAGATGGGCTCAAACAATGGGGCCCAATTGGGACACCCAACTGTGTTCCAGTAAAAATGCATGTATGAACCCACTCAGAGCTCATGCCCACCTGGAGCCCACCTAGCCCGAGGTTCTTCACCCATGTGAGCATGAGATGAGCATACTGGCTGGGTCCTAATACCTACTAATCAGCCTACCATCACTTCTTTCACAGGGAAGTGAAGAGCACTGATGATCTGGGGCCCATTTAGGACACCCAACTGTGTTCCAGTAAAAATGCATGTATGAACCCACTCAGAGCTCATGCCCACCTGAAACCAAGCTGTGAGGTTCTACACAATGACTGGGTCATAACATCTCCAGAACATCAGGCATCAGGTCTTGTGGTGTATTCCTGCTATGCAGTGGTCAGTACCTACAGAAAGTGCTCCATCCAGTGAACCTAAGGCTGAATGATGCTCATGGAGGCCCCACCCCACAACTTACTGGACACCCCGTCCTGGACGGGACAGAGCTGTTTAGGCAGGTGGTATTTGTGTGTAGTTCTTGTACTCTGGATATATACAGATATTGACTGTCCAGAGAAGCTACAAAACACACACTCACACACACACACACACTCTCATTGAGTCTTACTTTCATACTGTCTTACTTTCTGCTCCCCTGCCAAAGGAGTTTTTGATAAATGAGACGGTTTAATTAATACTTTGCAGTACTTAGCGCACTGAGCTTATAATTAGCCTTAGCTTTAAAAGCCTAATCACCTGACTTCTCTCTGATCCTTATCTCTGTCTGCACAAACACAGTAACACTGCCAGCCTTCTGACACACACTCGCCAACTCACAGTACTCACGTAAATCCTCTGCGTGTCAATCTGTGTGTATCCCACACGTGTGTGTGTGCGTGTGTGTTCATCTGGATCATATCCCTGTCAATCAATGTAGATCTTACAGTTTGTTAGCATATTAGCATGCAGAAACAGATAAGTGAACACACACATAAACACACACACACACACACACACACCGATAGAGTTTACAGCGATAAGGGACAGTCTGTACATTTATATTTTAAAGTATTTAATAAATTAACCCTGTGGAGTCTATAAGGGCATCTTCTCGCATCATCTCAAATTCACCTTTAAAGGGACTTGCGTACAAGACAATACCCCTATATTTTATATTATAGCGATCAGAACAATCTCAGCTCTCTCGGTAATGAGACCCCGTGTGATTTAGAGCACTGAGTGAAGACATATTCTGACCCTAAACCTGAAAAAGGAAAGTCAGATTTGCAAAATTCCTCATATTTCCCCTAAATGGTGCTGGAAATGGGTTTACTAGAGTCTAAGCTTCACTAAAGTGTATTATAGTGTACGAACAGTTTCTTAAAAGGTTCCTTAGAGCATCCTCCAAACTGAAGAACCTCCAAAAGTTGCTCAAGGATCTTCCACTTTTGATAGTGCAGTTCTCCCGCTGGTAGAACGGAGCTTTTCCACCATTGTTTGGTTTGTTTACATATGTGATGCTGTTTACCACACCAGACTGGTCTACCTCAGCATACACTCCTGAACTCCATTAGCCTTCTCCTCGGTTATGAATGCTCCATTCAAAGCTGGTTTAGAACCAAAGAAAGGAGCATGCACTGTTAAAAGTAAAGACCCTAAAGGAACGTTTGAAAGTCCTTCAATCTGAAACTGTGAAGAACGTGCTCTGAGGAACCTTCCAGAAAGGTTTTTTTTAGAAGAAAAAGGTTCCTTGAACGTTCCTCAAAGCACATTAGGAGCTACCTTCACAGTTTCAAACTGAAGAACCTCCAAAAGTTGCTCAAGGATCTTCCACTTCTGACAGTGCGGTTCTCCCGCTGGTAGAACAGAGCTTTTCCACCATTGTTTGTCTCTGTACACCTTGCTTACATATGTGATGCTGTTTACAACATCAGACTGGTCTACCTCAGCATACACTCCTGAACCAAAGAAACAATAATGTATAGTTAAAAGTACCAGATCCTTCAGGGACTTTCAGAGGTTCTTCAATCTGAAACTGTGAAAAGTTTTTTAAATAGAAAAGGATACTTACAAGCACCTTAAGAGCTTCCTCCTAGAGTTCCTCAAGGATCTTAAACTTTTAGCAGCGTGGTTCACTAGTCTACATATTTATTCATATTGTACCATTAGTATAGTAATCTGGACCGTAATTACCCAGCCTTCAAGCACATATTTGCACATGCACAGATTTGTATATTTTTAGAGTTATTGTCTGTGCACCCTTGTGTCTCGTGTTTTGTCCATTGTCCCCACACTATTGTACCATGTGCTACCTATTACTTCACTGCAGATGTGGCCTAAAGGTGTTTGGCTGTACTGTACAACCCTGTGTTCATATAATAACAATAACGTGAGAACTGAACTGAACTGAACTGAACAAGACTAAACTGGACTGAACTGAACTGAACTAGACTGAACTGAACTGAACTGAACTGAACTGAACTGAACTAGACTGAACTGAACTGAACTGAACTGAACTGAACTGAACTAAACTGAACTGAATTTAACTGAACTGAACTGAACTGAACAAGACTGAACTGAACTGAACTGAACTGAACTGAACTGAACTGAACAAGACTGGACTGGACTGGACTGGACTGGACTGGACTGGACTGGACTGGACTGAACTGAACTGAACTGAATTTAACTGAACTGAACTGAACTGAACAAGACTGAACTGAACTGAACTGAACTGAACTGAACTGAATTTAACTGAACTGAACTGAATTTAACTGAGCTGAACTGAATTTAACTGAACTGAACTGAACTGAACTGAACTGAGCTGAACTGAACTGAACTGAACTGAACAAGACTGAACTAAACTGAACTGAACTGGACTGGACTGGACTGGACTGGACTGGACTGGACTGAACTGGACTGAACTGAACAAGACTGAACTGAACTGAACTGGACTGGACTGGACTGGACTGGACTGGACTGGACTGAACTGAACTGAATTTAACTGAACTGAACTGAACTGAATTGAACTGAATTTAACTGAACTGAACTGAACTGAACAAGACTGAACTGAACTGAACTGAACTGAATTGAACTGAACTGAACTGAATTTAACTGAACTGAACTGAACTGAACTGAACTGAACTGAACTGAACTGAGCTGAACTGAACTGAACTGAACAAGACTGAACTGAACTGAACTGAACTGGACTGGACTGGACTGAACTGAATTTAACTGAACTGAACTGAACTGAACTGAATTTAACTGAACTGAACTGAACTGAACAAGACTGAACTGAACTGAACTGAACTGAACTGAATTTAACTGAACTGAACTGAATTTAACTGAACTGAACTGAACTGAACAAGACTGAACTGAACTGAACTGAACTGAACTGAACTTTACTTACAACAACTTTACTTACTTTAAATTACTTACAATCCGTAATTTCCTTCCTGACTTGTGTAGTACCCTACATAGGGAGTAGTGTGTCATTTGGGATTGAACCTCTAGGTTTTCTTCCATTGTAATAGTTTGATATCACCCTAGGTAGGGTTAGCATACTCAAGCGAGTGTTTCCTTCTTTGCAAACGGAAATATTTTCTAGAAACTGGAGGGAGGAAAATCTCTGTTTTTTAAAAATGGCCGGATACACGTATGAATGGGGTTGAAAATTCATAAACACCAACATTTGGAAATTTTGCGCAGACTTTGAGCAGGCTGTTTAGAGTATACAAGCATTATTTTCCATTCTCATGCCCACTCCCCACTGCGGAATAACAGGGAGCTAGCCAAAAAAAAAAAAAGAAAACCCATCTGTATTAATTACAGACTGATTAGCGGCGGCTTTGTGGAATGCTGTATCATTTAATTGAAAAACTAACGATCACATTTTCGCCAACTTCTAATTAGAAACAGCACAAACTTTATCACGGTTTCACTGATGCATGCAAACACACCCACCCACCCACCAACACACCCACACATTCCTAAAATCTCCCACTCTCTTCCCCTTTTGCACCTGCAGCTCTCGCATCCTCTCACAGGGAGAGCTGGAAAGCTTCAGGGAAAAATATGGGGCTGTTTTTTTTATTATTCCCCTCGTATCGGAGGCTTGTCTGTTCCTCTGATCAAACACACTCTGCACAATGAGAGATCTGAAGACAATGGGTTATCTCCGTTGATCGTTTCAGCGTCTACACGATGGCAGCAGTGGGAGATAACCCACAAACACACGGCGTGTTGCTGATTGCATTGTACTGTACTAATCACCTGGAGCACATGCAGAGTACAGCCCTGTCTACAGCACCTACCGTACCTGTAAAACACAGCCAGCTTCACTGCGTTCTGTATTACAGGAGTCCCATAGAGTGCTTTTACTGAGGATTTTTAGGATGTTCTTTGATGTACACGGCATGGACAGAAGTATTGGGACACCTGCTCATTCGTTCCTTGTTTCTTAAGAAATCAAGGGTGGTAAAAAAAGAGCTCATCCTGCTTTTGTTGGACTGACCGTCTCTACTGTCCAGATTTTTGAGGGATTTGACTCCACCTCATCATAACCAAAACCACAACTCATCTCAAAAGTACTGGATGGAGCACCACCATCCATCATCCTAGAGAACACAGTTCTTCCACTGCTCCACAGCTCAATGCTGGGGGGCTTTATACCCCTCTAGCCCACATCTGGCATAAGGTTAATGTTCATCTGCTCCAGAGAGGCCTATTCTATTGGCAGTACTTCTCAATAGGGACTATACAAGCTGTGTGAATGCATTCATTAGAATGTGGTGTCCACAAACATTTGGACACAGTGTATTATTAGGACCACCCTGTTATTTTGGAGCAGAATGAAATATGCTGCTCTTTTTACTGTTTAACTGCTCTGATTGGATGGATTACGGCACCACGGTGGCTCACATAGAAGCTATGTAGCATAGCATAGCATAGCATAGCCTAGCTTTGGTTTTAGCATGATAAACAAGAACCTATTGGCACCATTTCCACCAATGCCAGGTGTGGGCTAGAGGGGTATAAAGCCCCCCAGCATTGAGCTGTGGAGCAGTGGAAGAGCTGTGTTCTCTGGAGTGACGGATGGTGGTGGAGCTCCATCTAGTACTTTTGGGATGAGTTGGGGAATTAGGGATGAGGTGGGGTGGTGATCGTCACCCAACATCCAGACCTTACTGACGTTCTTGTGTCACTGAATGCAATCAATCAAATCCTCACAGCAATGCTCCTCTTCTTCATTGGACAGTAGAGACAGTTACTCCTTGATACTCCAAAGAAACGATGAGCGAAGCGAATGAGAAGGTGTCCCAATACTTTTGTCCAGATTCCTGTAGCCTGTTTTCCACAGTGTGCCACAGCGCTACAATCACAATAACAATGTGCAAAATCAGAGGCATCATCTTGACAGCCTCTTGCAAATATTACCCCGGGATATTTGGCGTGTGTGTTTGTGTGTGTGCGTGTGTGTGTGTGTGTGTGTCAGACCGCCGAAGCTTTCAATTAAAGATGCGTCTGGTAAAGTGTGCAGTAATTCAGATTTATGGCTCACGTAATGGAGTTATTCCGTTTGAGTGGGGCAGATCCAGATGAAGTCGCCGGCTTTCTTTTTTGTTTACATGCAGAACCTGCAGTTCACGTTCATAAATCGCCCATTGTCAGAGTTTATTAATGACGATAGACGTGATTTATTGGATTTGTCTAGACACACACACAGTTTTCCCAAGGCAAGTGTGTGTGAGTGTGTTATTAATCCGCCGTCGTCCTTATTTTGATTCAAAGCTGAACGCTATATGTTTTTCTCCTCTCCTTCTAACCGACAGCGGGAGGTCAATCCTATAAATCACATGAATTGCACACTAGTAAACTTTGAGTAACTACAGTAATAACCTCAAGGAGAACTCACACACAGGGGGGGTCTCACAGCTTGCACAGAAGTTTGGGCACCCTAAGTGGTGGTGGCTCAGCGATTAGAGCACCGGGCTGTTGACGACCCACAGGGTGGTGGGTACAATACCTGGGCTCAGCAAGCTGCCACTGTTGGGCCCTTTGAGCAAGGCCCTTCACCCTCTCTGCTTCCTGAGTGCTTTAGCGATGGCTGACCACCGCTCTGGGCGCATGTGCCCACAGTCGGTAGTGGGTATGTGTGTGTGTGTGTGTGTGTGTGTGTGTGTGTTCGCTACACGGATAAGTGCATATGGTTGTGTCCAGGCCTGTCCACACTCCAAGTACGATTTTCTTCAGGCCTAATACCGCTGCCACTTTGGCCTGAGTATCACGAGTTCGAATCCTGGCTCATGCTGCTTGCCATCAGCAGCCGGAGTCAGAGGGAGCACAGTAGGCCAGAGCCTCGTTTTCGGAGCCCCACAACACATTCAGACACGGACAGATCATTTTTGAAACACAATGGAGGCTTCTGAAGAAAGGCTGGTGGCAGAAATGAGGAAATACAGGAACTACAGGCAAGTTCAAGGTATTTTTTACATAGTGCCACCTGATGGATGGGAGAATTTCACCGTCCCTCTACATAACACTCGATACAGAAAGTAAACCCCTCTTTCCTCACTTTCCAGGGTATATTGTTTAGAGTTGGAAAAGGGGACACAGCCTTGACCGGGATATGGTAGCCATTCTGATGGCTGGCTAGATATGAAGCATAAATGAGTACCTAATAAATTGTCCCAGTCATACAAAAGCCTTGTTCATACTCTGACAGATGTTCTTTACACGGTGTCCAAACGTTATGATGAATGGACCAATAGAAATGCTCCAAAATGACCTGGAATCAAATCTTTTTATACTGACTTCCATTGAAAGCTAAGAAGATTTTTTTCCTTCTCCTGTAAAAAATACACACACACACACACACACACACACACACACACACACACACACATGCACACAGTCTCAGATCTAAATGAAGTCACCTGCCTCTGTAGGTGGTCTGCAAAAATCTCTGAAGGATTTGAGCCCATCTCCCCCTCTCCCTCTCTCTCTCTCTCTCTCTCTCTCTCTCTCTCTTTACACACACACACACACACAATATCAACTGATGAATTGAAAGAGAGAGAGAGAGAAGGAGAGGACTACGGTTATAGAGTAAGAAAGAGAGAGATAAAGAAAGACAGAGAAAAAGAGAGAGAGAGAGAGAGAGGGAGAGTCCCCACAATCAGTAACTGCCCATGCTTTCATCAAACTGGAGGGATTTGGTCCCCACAATGAGACAAATACAGGTCTCTCTCTCTGTGTGTGTGTGTGTGTGTGTGTGTGTGTGTGTGTGTGTTTGTAACCCTAGCTGCGGGCTGCTGTAGGGGGACAGTAGAGTCTGGCGTGGCTCCAGTCGCTCACCCTGGCCCCTAATGGGCTTCATTCAGGTCCTGTGTGCCACTGCACTCCTCTAATTGAAGGTAATTGTTGGGAAGAGGCCTGAGCGGAGCAGAGCTGCACAGCCATCCCTCTGTTCCCTGCTCCCTGACGGGACGACCTGCATCAACTGGGGGATGGATCACATTTCCCACCGGCTCAGGCCCCCAGGGGCGCCGTGAGGGGTTGGGGGAGTGTCGGGGAGGATTTAGGATGATTCTAACGTCTCCCAAATAGAAAGATTGCACCATTTATTGTCACTGTCCTAGAAGAACCCCATAACAGGGTTAACTGATCCGGTAACTGCTAAAAACGATTCAGTATCTACTATAAATGAATCAGTAATTACTATAAATGATTCAGTAACTGCTAAAAACGATTCAGTATCTACTATAAATGAATCAGTAATTACTATAAATGATTCAGTAACTGCTATAAATGATTTGGTAACTACTATAAATGATTCAGTAACTGCTATAAATGATTCAGAAGCTGCTAAAAATGATTCAGTAACTACTATAAATGAATCAGTAATTACTATAAATGATTCAGTAACTGCTAAAAACGATTCAGTATCTACTATAAATGAATCAGTAATTACTATAAATGATTCAGTAACTGCTAAAAACGATTCAGTATCTACTATAAATGAATCAGTAATTACTATAAATGATTCAGTAACTGCTATAAATGATTTGGTAACTACTATAAATGATTCAGTAACTGCTATAAATGATTCAGAAGCTGCTAAAAATGATTCAGTAACTACTATAAATGAATCAGTAATTACTATAAATGATTCAGTAACTGCTATAAATGATTTGGTAACTACTATAAATGATTCAGTAACTGCTATAAATGATTCAGAAGCTGCTAAAATGATTAGGTAACTACTATAAATGATTCAGTATCTACTATAAATGATTCAGTAACTGCTATAAATGATTCAGTATCTACTATAAATGTTTCAGTAATTGCTATAAATGATTCAGTAACTGCTATAAATGATTCAGTATCTACTATAAATGTTTCAGTAATTGCTATAAATGATTCAGTAACTGCTATAAATGATTCAGTATCTACTATAAATGTTTCAGTAACTACTTTAAATTGTTCACTATCTATTATAAATGATTCACTATTTATTTTAAATTATTGTGTATTCATTATTATTATTCTGTATTTGCTGTTATAAATGATTCGGTAACCACTATATTTTTAATGCATTTCCTATAAATTATTCAGTAACTAATATAAATGATTCACTCTCTATTTTAAACATTTCTGAATCTACTACAAATGATTCTTAATTACTATAAATGTTTAAGTGTATATTAAAATTGATTCTGTTGCTGCGATAAATGATTCAGTAACTGCTACAAATGATTCTGCAGCTGCTATAAATGATTCCATAACTGCTATTAATAATTAAGTAAATACTATACATTATTCAGGGATTGCTGAAAATGATTAAGTATCTTCTATTAACGATATGGTACCTAGTATAAATAACTCAGTACCTACTATAATGATTCAGTAGCTGCTATAAATGATTCAGTAATTAGTATAAATAATTCAGTACCTACTATAAGTGATTCAGTAGCTGTTATAAATGATTCAGTAACTACTATACATGATTCAGTAGCTATTATAAATTGTTCAGTATCTATTATGAATTATTTAATCTATAAATGAGTTTATAGATCTATAAATGATTTGATCTCATTTCAATTATTGCAAATTAATTACTATGATTTAGTTATTATATAGTTATAACAATGTTATAAATTCATGATTTAATGATACATAATGTTACAAAAAAATGTTATAAATGTTATAAGATAAAAAGTTATAAATATAAATGATTTAGTAACTGCTATGAAACGAATATGAAATTTGTGTTGTTTGGGGGTAACGAAGTAAATACAGACCTTCAGTTTCAGGGGGTTAATTTTATCATGTTTTTTCATCCTATTTTGCATAACTTATAGCCATTATTGTGGCTTTAGTCTGATGTGTAAATATATCTTATTTACTTTGTGTCCAAACTGGTGTTTTCTCGCGTATTTTGCATGACAATATTCTATATATTGTTGAATATATATATATATATATATATATATATATATATATATATATATTTTTTTTTTTTTTTTTTTTTTTTTTTTTTTTTTTTTTGAATAATATTTAAAAAGTGGTCAGATTCAGGTTAATATGTAAGTAACTGTATCTAGAAGTGGCTCAAAGGTGTTAACTACAGAGTTATGCAAGAAAACAAAAGCATGGGACAAAACTTCAGAACAGAGAGAGAGAGAGAGAGAGAGAGAGAGAGAGAGAGAGAGAGAGAGAAGACACACACACAGAGTTTGTAATTGTGCAGTGACTAAATGGCCAGGAGTGACAGCTCCAGTGGTGGCCGAGCTTGATGACAGACTGAGAGAGAGAGAGAGAGAGAGAGAGAGAGAGAGAGACAGAGAGAGAGAGAGAGAGAGAGAGAGAGAGAGAGAGAGAGAGACAGAGAGAGAGAGAGAGAGAGAGAGAGAGAATAGAGTGATTGTGTTCTCAATGCTGGGTCATCTGCAGAAACCTGTAGTCATCATCTGCAGGCAAATAGCCACATACACACACACACACACACACACAGGTGATGAAATAATGCTGAAACGTGGACAAGACTCAGTGGGTGAGAGACGCATCACTGCTACAAACCTGGGCTTGGTGCCCAAACAGATATTACACTGAGAGAGAGAGAGAGAGAGAGAGAGAGAGAGAGAGAGAGAGAGAGAGAGAGAGAGAATAATACAGAGAGGGAGAGTCATAAAGACAGGAAAGGAAGAAAAACTGAAAAAACAAATAGAGAGAGAGAGAGAGAGAGGGGGGTGGGGGGGTTGAGAGAGGGGGTAGAGAGACAGACACTCGAACACCACTTCAGTTGTTTATTAAAACTGTTAGCAGATCCTCGATCTCTAACAGCAAATCTCAGACTTACAGTTTTTCACTCTATGCAGCTATCTAACATGTTATGAACGCTAAAACCCACCAATTAGCATGATTAGCATGATGCTATCTGCAGGCCCAAGTGAAAACACACTCTCCTCAGACTGTGGAGGAGATCTGTAATCTCTAAAACCCAACTCTGAATGGAAGTCAATGTAAAAGGATATTTTGGAGAAATCAAAGTGTATATATATATATATATATATATATATATATATATATATATATATATATATATATATATATAATTACATGAATCATTTAACAACTACTATACATGATTCAGTGGCTGCTATAAGTGATTCAGTAACTATTATACATGATTCAGTATCTACTATAAATGATTCAGTAACTGCTATAAATGATTCAGTAACTACTATACATGATTCAGTAACTGCTATAAATGATTCAGTAACTGCTATAAATGATTTAGTAACTGCTATAAACGATTCAGTAACTGCTATAAATGATATAGTAACTGCTACACATGATTCAGTAACTGCTAAAAATGATTCAGTAACTGCTAGAAATGATTTAGTAACCGCTATAAATGATTCAGTAACTGCTAAAAATGATTCAGTAGCTGCTACACATGATTCAGTAACTGCTAAAAATGATTCAGTAACTACTACACATGATTCAGTAACTGCTATAAATGATTCAGTAACTACGACACATGATTTAGTAACTGCTATAAAGTATTTAGTAACTGCTATAAATGATTCAGTAACTACGACACATGATTCAGTAACTGCTATAAATGATTCAGTAACTGCTATAAATGATTCAGTAACTGCTATAAATGATTCAGTATCTACTATAAATGATTCAGTAACTGCTATAAATGATTCAGTAACTACTACACATGATTCAGTAACTGCTATGAATGATTCAGTAACTGCTATAAATGATTCAGTAACTGCTATAAATGATTTAGTAACTGCTATAAATGATTCAGTAACTGCTAAAAATGATTCAGTAACTACTACACATGATTCAGTAACTGCTATGAATGATTCAGTAACTACTATACATGGTTCAATAACTACTATAAATGATTCAGTAACTGTTATGAAACTAATATGTAAGTTATGTTATTTGGGGATGAAAGGGTTAATTTTGGGGTAAATGCGACTGTATCATGCTTTTAAATTATTCTTCTGTTTGTATAAATAAAATGTATTTGCTTGTGTAAATATGATGGTGTTAATACAGTTTTTATAAGTGATAACACACTCCACCTTACAGAAGAAGGAAATGGAGATACAGGTTTTTCACTGGACAGCAGTGATGTATGGTTGCGCTCATTCCAGCTACAGTGAGGATATGAGTGTGTACGCATATAGCTCACGTAGCTCACTGGGAAGTAGTGGAGTTCACCGTATGTTTGTGGTGGCACTGTGCAGAGATTTTAGACTCCTAAGCACATTATAAGTGAGAGAGTTTCTACTGTAGAAGCTCCAGATCTCATTAGATCAGGTGCAGGTTAACATAAATCCAGTGAAAATGAGAAACAAGAGCTTCTCATTCTGAAGAAAGAAAGTAGTGAGATCTTGTTGGTGAGCTAGTCTGAAGAACAGAGCTCGGTTCCTCCAGGGTTCTCCTGGACGCCCCCAAGTCCAGCCAGCACAGTCTGTACCTGAAGTCATGACCAAGTAAATGCTTGACAGGTGAGAAAGGGTCCTTTTAATGGCTTAATATGAGTTCTGCTCTATTTAGCCTCAGATTGGATTTCCACAGCGGTGGATTCTGTCAGTGTGCTGCGGCGAGCGGCTGGCACTGAAATTAGAATTACAGTTGGGCTCTGAAAGTCACACCATTTCAGCCTTAGAAATTACAATGGAGCAAAACAGTGAAGACCCTGGTCTGTCCGTAGGTAAATATTCATATACACACATATATATAACATATTTATAACATTTAAAAGGTTCTTCACCTTTATGGAACCAAAGAGTTCTTCTAAGGCATTGTTTAAAGAACAATTTGTTGCACCTTTCACTTTTAAAAGACCCTCTCTCAGGTGGATATATATATATATATATATATATATGATTCTTAATTACTATAATGATATATATATATATATACATATATATATATATATATATATATATATATATATATATATATATATATAATACATGTATAATATATGTATGTGTATTACTATATATATATATATATATCATTATAGTAATTAAGAATCATTTATAGTAGATTCAGAAATGTTTAAAATAGAGAGTGAATCATTTATAGTAGACGCATTAAAAATATAGTGATTACTGAAACATTTAAAACAGCAAATATAGAATAATAAGTAATGTAAAAATTAAATATATATATATATATATATATATACTTTCCATAAAATAACCTGAAGTGCCTGAAGGTCACACTCTGCAGTCCTTCGTCTTCAGACGTTATAATAAACTGTACTTTCTGTATCACAGCAAACTCAGATCTTCATATTCGGCCCCTTGTACCCCACCCCCTCCGCGTATACTGGATATCCACAGCAGCGGATTTCGCTGAAGTATGCTGCAGTGAGCGTATAGGGCTGTAATAATAATCACCTTCACTGATACGCCTTCTTACATTATTGTGGTTTTATGAACTGCATGTTTGCATGTAAACGTGTTTTAACTACAGAAATCTGGAAAAACTTAAAAAAACGATATTTGACAGCTGAAACAGTCCTTTTGAATAGCTCAGTGTGAGATCTGCGTCACCCAAATGAATCCGATCTCATATTATATGAATTTCATGCATTTTAATGCTGTATTTACACTGTTTCACATTACTGCATGGGTATTGATGGACTACATACAATGTTTCTTATGGTGTTTAGGAGGATTCTAAGGGCCTGTGAGTGACAGGGGCACTAAAATGGATCGTATTCATTGAGTGTTTTGACAGAATTGCTACAGTTGTGAAGGCCACTGTGATATTCATTACATATGGAGGTAGTTATCTTGGCTGACCCTTTTTATGCTAATGTGTCTTTCTACCCTGTATGGCAGTGTTTTACCTATTAAAATGGTCATTTTAATAGAATATTTCCACATATTTGTAGACGATCTGGGTGGATTGATGGGACAAATCACGGGCCAAATTGTCTACATTTAATATTCAGCAGCAAAACATCACTTTGATGCTCCTCAAATTTGAGGCCTCCTTGTTTACCACTGGTTTCTCAGCCAGTTCTTACCTGTCCTAGAGCTCCAGAGTTAATACGGGTTCTACGTAGCATGGCTGGAGATAAAAGCCTCTCCTGGTGGTACTTTTCAAATTTTAGGCCACCTTGCTTACCATCGATTCCCCAAATGATGAAACCCATCTGGAACAAAGTCACGATTTGACAGGGGTTAAACTGAGCTCTGCTTTGAGATGAAAACCTCATTTGTACACTGATTGTTGTGTGTCTGTCTTTCTACACTGTATGGCAGTATTTTACCTATTAAAATGGTCATTTTAATAGAATATTTCCACATATTTGTAGACGATCTGGGTTGATTGATGGGACAAATCACCAGAATTGTAGCTACAAATTGTCTACATTTAATATTCAGCAGCAGAACATCACATAGATGCTCCCTAAATTTAAGGCCTACTTGTTTACCACTGGTTTCCCCGCCAGTTCTTACCTGTCCTAGAGCTCCAGAGTTAATACGGGTTCTACGTAGCGTGGCTGGAGATAAAAGCCTCTCCTGATGTTCGTATAATTTGTATTTTCTATATTACACCAAACTCAAACTCTGTCAAATCTTCATATTCAGCCCCTCGTACCCCACCCCCTCCGCTCATATTGGATTTCCACAGCGGCGGATTCCGTGGAGTGTGCTGCGGCGAGCGTTTGGGACTGAAATAAGAATTACCTTCCCCTCGCTCGCTCGACGCGAGACTCCGCGCTTGGCTGAATTTAGCCACACGGACGCAGCCAAGCGGGAAATCCAGATTCCAGCACTATCAGGGAAATGGCACATATGACTCCAGTGCCTAAGTCAGGGTCCTAATCAGGTCAGCCTAATGGTAACTCCCCCATCGCCATCACCCAGCCAGCCTGATTGAGCGCTAAGCCTAAATAGCAATGCTCTTTTCCGGCTAAAGTGATTCCTATATTACTTTTTCCCGCTAAAACCCCAGCGACAGCGAGCGCGAGAGAGACGGACAGACAGCAGGAGATGGAAAAATGACCGTGTCTCTCTCTCTCTCTCTTTTTCTGTCTCTTTCTCGATGGAGTCAGCAAACATTCCTCCCCAAATCTCTCGTCCGCTCGGCTGAGGATACAGAATCAACAGCGCTATCTCGCCCACGTGTGATTGTTCGCGGATGAAATTCAAAGCAATCCACCGACGTTCATTCCAAAACCGTGTCAGGAGATGTGAGGGACGGGACAGTGTGAAATCAAATGGAGAATTATTCATTGGCATTATCGAAAGACAGCAAAGACAGCTGATTGACACAGTGGGTTGGAAAACTTACAAACTTCCCAGCGAGGCCCATCGTTTACCTGTCCACCGTAATCACGTAATCCGTTTAACCCCTTTCCGCAGGCCCAGGGGTGTCCGCAATTTCTGCCCCGTTAATCTGCTTTTCACTATTAATAAGCTCCCGCCTCAGAGATGTCACCATGTTTTCTTCATGTGTAGGGAGGGTGATCTAATGAAGCCTAACATTCAGAGATTTTTTATTTATCAATATTAGAAACATATTTTTTCCAGATTAAAACTGAAAAAACTACATTAATAAGCTCTTATTGCTGATCCAAACTGCTTGATTGCTCCAGTGCAAAAATACAATATAATGGGTCAGTTTTTCTGCTGTCCACTGATAGCGCTGTTCGTCATGCGCTTGAAATTATGGGGGAAATTATGGAGAATATCCTGTTATAAACCAGCATCACTGGAAACACTGTGAGTAAATTAAGATTTGGTTAAGATTAGGTGTGGGTGTAGGTTATGGTATAGGTTAAGGTTAGGTTTGGGTGTTGATTAAGATTAGGTTTGGGTGTATATTAAGGTGTAGGTTAAGGTTAGGTCCAGGTGTAGGTTAAGATTAGGTTTGGGTGTAGATTATGGTATAGGTTAAGGTTAGGTTCAGGTATAGTTTAAGGTGTAGGTTAAGGTTAGGTTCAGGTGTAAATTAAGATTAGGTTTGGGTGTAGATTAAGGTGTAGGTTAAGGTTAGGTTCAGGTGTAGGTTAAGGTTAGGTTCAGGTGTAGATTAAGGTGTAGGTTAAGGTTAGGTTCAGGTGTAGGTTAAGGTTAGGTTCAGGTGTAGATTAAGGTGTAGGTTAAGGTTAGGTTCAGGTGTAAATTAAGATTAGGTTTGGGTGTAGATTAAGGTGTAGGTTAAGGTCAGGTTCAGGCATATGTTAAGATTAGGTTTGGGTGTAGATTAAGGTGTAGGTTAAGGTTAGGTTCAGGTGTAGGTTAAGATTAGGTTTGGGTGTAGATTGAGCTGTAGGTTAAGGTCATGTTCAGGCATATGTTAAGATTAGGTTTGGGTGTAGATTGAGGTGTAGGTTAAGGTTAGGGTCAGATGTAGGTTAGGATTAGGTTTGGGTGTAGATTAGGTGTAGGTTAAGGTTAGGTTCAGGTGTAGGTTAAGATTCGGTTTGGGCGTAGATTACGGTGTAGGTTAAGGTCTGTTTCAGGCGTATGTTAAGATTAGGTTTGGGTGTAGGTAATGGTGTAGGTTAAGGTTAGGTTCAGGTGTAGGTTAAGATTAGGTTTGGGTGTAGATTAAGGTGTAGGTTAAGGTTAGGTTCAGGTGTAGGTTAAGATTATGTTTGGGTGTAGATTAGGTGTAGGTTATGGTGTAGGTTAAGGTTAGGTTCAGGTGTAGGTTAAGATTAGATTTGGGTGTAGATTAACGTGTAGGTTAGGGTTAGGTTCAGGTGTAGGTTAAGATTAGGTTTGGGTGTAGATTACGGTGTAGGTTAAGGTCTGGTTCAGGCGTATGTTAAGATTAGGTTTGGGTGTAAGTAATGGTGTAGGTTATGGTGTAGGTTAAGGTTAGGTTCAGGTGTAGGTTACGATTAGGTTTGGGTGTAGATTAAGGTGTAGGTTAGGGTTAGGTTCAGGTGTAGGTTAAGATTAGGTTTGGGCGTAGATTAAGGTGTAGGTTAGGGTTAGGTTCAGGTGTAGGTTAAGATTAGGTTTGGGCGTAGATTAAGGTGTAGGTTATGGCTAGGTTAAGAATAAGGGTTAAGGTTAGGATTAGGTGTGAGTGTGTAGATGATTGTAAAGGTGTAGGTTAAGATTAGGTTTAGGTGTAGGCTATTGTGTAGGTTCACTGCGTGGAGGGGTAAAGGTGGAGGTCAAATTCCATCTGTGTCCAACATAAATGGTGAGTGTGGTTGTCATTGGTCAAATGTTTGTGGACACCTCTTTCTAATGAATACATTCAGCTACTTGACACCTACTTCAGACACACACACAAACACACACACACACACTCACACACACACAGTCTGTCTAGTCCCCATGGAGAAGTACTGCCAATACAATAGGACTCTCTGAGCCTATTGGCACCATGCTGCCTAATGCCAGGTGTGAGCTAGATGGGTGTAGAGCCCCCCAGCATTGAGCTGTGAAGCAGTGGAAGAACTGTGTTCTCTGGAGTGATGGATGATGGTGGAGCTCCATCCAGTACTGTTGGGATTGGAAGTTGGGGAGTTGGGGGTGATGAGGTGTGGTGGTGATCATCCAACATCTTGACCTCACTCTAACCTGAATGCTCTTGTCACTGAATGCCGGTGAATTCTCACAGCAATGCCCACTCAGAAACCCTTCTTCCCTGGACAGTGAAGACCCCAGTTTCTCCAGCAATAGCAGGATATATTAACATCAGAGGCTGATGACATGGTTGTGGGTTCGATACCCGGGCTCGGAAAGCTGTGTTCACTACCAAAGAGGACACATCTCACTGTGCATAGTAGAGTGACAGATACTTGGGTCTTTAGGTTTTAACATTTGAACACTCTCGATTTCAGACGAGACAGAATGAGCAGGTGTCCCAATACTTTTGTCAATTCCGTGTAATTCAAACTAAAAGACACGGCCGTGTATTTCCGGACCTGTGTCCGGATGCCAGTGAATCCTCACAGCAATGTCAATTTAGAAACCCTTCTTCCTTGGACAGTGATGTCTCCAGTTCCCCCAGCAATAGCAGGATATATTAACATGAGGGGCAGTGGTCCAGGCTACTGATGACAGGGTTGTGGGTTCGATACCCGGGCTCGGAAAGCTGCCACTATTAGGCCCTAGAGCAAGGCCCTTCACCCTCGCTGGAGTCGGCTGCCCACCGCTCTGGGTGTGTGTGTGTGTGTGTGTGTGTTCGCTACCAAAGAGGACGCATCTCACTGTGCATAGTACAGTGACAGATACTTGGGTCTTTACTTTTTAACATATGAACACTCTCGATTTCAGACGAGACAGAATGAGCAGGTGTCCCAATACTTTTGTCAATTCCGTGTAATTCAAACTAAAAGACACGGCCGTGTATTTCTGGACCTGTGTCCGGATGCCAGTGAATCCTCACAGCAATGCCCACTTAGAAACCCTTCTTCCCTGTACAGTGATGTCTCCAGTTCCCCCAGCAATAGCAGAATATATATACATGAGGGGCAGTGGTCCGGGCTACTGATGACAGGGTTGTGGGTTCGATACCTGGGCTCGGAAAGCAAGGCCCTTCACCCTCGCTGGAGTTGGCTGCCCACCGCTCTGGGTGTATGTGTGTGTTCGCTACCAAAGAGGACACATCTCGCTGTACATTAGTGACAGTACAGTGACATATGAACACTCTCGATTTCAGAAGAGACAGAATGAGCAGGTGTCCCAATACTTTCCGTGTAATTCCGTGTAATTCAAACTAAAGGACACCGCCGTGTATTTCCGGACCTGTGCATCTGGCCTGAGCTCTGACTCTCCACGATAATTAGCCAGATGAAACGAACCTTAATTCTTCCCTTTTTTTTCCTCCTCCATGAGAGATTTCCACTATAATTACTGCTGTTTAATTAAAAGTCCCAATCAATCTGCCTGGATTGCCTCCGACTAGCCGGAATAATGGAAGCAGCCATGAAATGAAGGCTTAATCCAGTGTCGTCCTGCTCCAACATCTGATGCCTTCGGAAGACAAACCGCTTCGTCTTCGACTTCGTCTTCGTCCTCTTCGTCTTTTTTTTTTTTTAAAGCAAGACTTTTAGAGAAGCTCGTCTAATAGAGCAGCATTATGTCTCTTAGAAACTCATTATGAGGAGCACGGACGGATCCGGAGAGAGGGAGAGGGTGCTGGCGCCACAATGCATCGCAGGAGCCGACGGCCTCATCTGGGATGTGGCACGCAATTAGTGCGCTTCGGATTAGCGTTAGCCTCTTTCTTAAAGTTACCGAGCCACAATGAGAAAAGCGTGGAGAAACACTCCTCTGTCTTTCCCGCTCCCACCGCTCACCGCTCGCCGCCACCCCTGTCAAACTTAATCGCCTGTATTCTCTCTGTAAGTGCCTTTCTTCAACCTCCTCCTCCTTCCTCCTCCTCTTTTTCTTCTTCCTCTTCTCGGGCTTAGCATCATTAGCTGCTAACGTCAAAGGCCTTCTTTTTTTGCGAAAGTACAAGCCTCCCCCTCGCTGTGACGCGCGGTGGGGTTGGGGGGTGGTGGTGCTGGAGGGTGAGCAGACAGAGGTTAGATGTTCCAGGTCACACCATTGTAAAGGAATTAGCAGGAAAACGCGACGAGGGATCGTGCTCGACAACAACGCGCGCTAATGGAGCCGCCGCTAAATGCTGACCTGCGCGATTCGCAAACTTCAGCCCCTCTGCAAACTCCCCCTGACACGCTAATGGCTAATAACGAACCTGCAGCCGCAAATTAGACGGGGAGCTACGCTCGCTGCTGTACGACTTGACAGCCAGTCAGCGTGGATTCCTTCGGATGAGCATTGGGAGCATTGTGTAGCTGTACGGCGGATGTTCAGGCGACCGCTCGCTTAAGAGCTAACGCTCTTCGTGCGGCGCGAGAAAGCACAGCTCGTTACTCTGAGAGGTACTTAGCAATTAAAAGTGCTTAGAATGTGACCAGAAGCGTCACATGACAGGGAGAAAGTAAGCTACACTAAATGGACAAAAGTATTGGGACACCTGTTCATTTATCGTCCTTATTTCTTCCGAAAGCAGCGGTTTTAAAAATCAGCAACTGTTACTGTCTAGGGTAGATTTTGAAGGAGCACTGCTGTGTGGATTTGATTGCATTCAGCCACAAGAGCCTTAAGCAAGCTCTTCGCTACACCACATGGACATAAAATATTGGGACACCTGTTCATTTATCGTCCTTATGTCTTCCGAAAGCAGCGGTTTTAAAAATCAGCAATTGTTACTGTCCAGGGTAGATTTTGAAGGAGCACTGCTGTGTGGATTTGATTGCATTCAGCCACAAGAGCCTTAAGCAAGCTCTTCGCTACACCACATGGACATAAAATATTGGGACACCTGTTCATTTATCGTCCTTATGTCTTCCGAAAGCAGCGGTTTTAAAAATCAGCAACTGTTGCTACTGTCCAGGGTAGATTTTGAAGGAGCACTGCTGTGATGATTTGATTGCATTCAGCCACAAGAGCCTTAAGCGAGGTCAGGTCACCTCATCACATCATCAACCCCAACTCCTCAATAGCCAATCCCAAAAGTACTGGATGGAGCACCAACCATCGTTCTACCAGAGCTTCACAGCTCAATGCTGGGGGGCTTACACCCCTCTAGCCCACACCTGGGAAGCTGTGTGTGTGCATTTGCACATCTGTGTCAGCAATGGATGCAGCTCGAAGCATTTTCACACTGGCTGTTTTTCCAGACCTGGGAGCGATTGCTCGGAGAGTTTAGTGACCAAAGAGCCCCGGGAGCGGTCCAGAACACTGGCCTCTGGTCCTCCTGACATCGGTGGTCCAGGGTTTGCTTCAGACGGACGCTGGTTGGTTGGTGATTGGTGTCTCCAAGCCAAATAAGGAAAAGCAAAGAACGGAGGAACCTCGGTCCTACTGTTTTACACAAATACGTGAGGGAAGCGCCACTCAAAACTGCACAATGGGATACTTTCATATCCCAAGCAAGTGATATTAAGCCCCTCCCCCAAACAAGCCCAGAATCGGCCCTGGGTGCAGACTTGCGTTTATGGAACAGGGAAGAAGCGTGAAAATGCCTTTAAAGTAGCTGAATGCTTTCATTAGAAGGGGGTGTCCACAAACTTTTGGACATCTTGTATGTGTATGTGAGTGTGTATATATATATATATATATATATATATATATATATATATATATATATACTCACACACACAAAATGTCCAAAAGTTTGTGGACATCCCTTCTAATGAAAGCATTCATCTTCAGGGGCGTTTATATTATTATTAGAATTAATTAATGTATTTACATTCATTTACATTTACATTTCTGGCATTTAGCTGACGCTCTTATCCAGAGCGACAGAGCGGGAATCGAACCCCAGTGTCCCACATGGTGTAGTAGCTCACTGGAAGGTAGTGGTGTTATCTGTTGCGCAACACCAACCACCAATTTCTTTAGGCCACGCCCACTTTCAATTCCAATACTAATACAAATACAGTCTTGTTGAGCGCTAGTACAAATATGGACCTTTCATTGCATGGTGCATGTGTGTGTAGCTGTTCGTGCATTGGCCTGTCTACGTGTGTGTGTGTGTGTGTGTGTGTGTGCGCGCACAGAAAGTTTTTAAAAAACTATAGAGTGTTCGGGCTGCTCCCCTTGCTCCCACGGCGCAGATAAAGGCAGATTGAATTCTCTTTCATTTCCTAAACATCCATCAGCTCACACACACCTCCCGAGGACGAGCGTGTGTAAGAAATCAAACGCGCCGGCGCTTAGGCCTGTGATCCGTCCTGCTCTGCCGTAGCCGCGAGTACACACGGCTTATGATTAAACGGCCAGCATATATTAAATTAAACTATTCTCCCCCAAAAAGGGAAATTTAATGAGACAGGTATGAGAAATACTATGATAATGAGCAGAGTTAAGATGCCTCAACCCCCTGCACTGATACGCTCAGCGCTAATCCACACACAGCGCTTTCTTTCTTTCTTCTCTTTTCTCTCTCTCTCAGTCTGTGTGTCTGTATCTCTCTCTCTCTCTCTCTCTCTCTCTCTCTCTACACACCGAACCGCATTTAAGCCGAGCCGAATTCAAGTGGTTTAAATGTGAAATAATCAGCAGGTAAGAATCTTATAAAGGGAAAAGAAGCAGAACTAACCGTTTGGCCTCCGCGCACTGTTCTCAGCTACAGCTCTAATTTTACTGCAGCTAGAGGAGTTTTCCCACACACACACACACACACACACACACACACACTTACAAGTACACACAGAGACAGCTTTTATTAACACACTGTAAGAACGGATGAGAAATCTGTAAATAGCACAAAATGTACACCCTTCACACAAACCGTAGCAACAGGGCCTTCATAAGGCTGGCATGAAAAAACCTCAGATCTCCAAAACTGAAACTTTACAGCAGAGTGAAAAAACCTTCTCAACTTTCAATGGAAGTCAATGTAAAAATGTTTTATTCCGAGTCATTTTGGAGCGTTTCTATTGGTCAGTTGAGTGTGAAAGTCTGATGCAATGGGCAGAATGGCTGCCAGATTTATATTATGTTGTTACAACAAGTTTAATTAGTTTATTAGTTAATTTGGTCAATTTTGGTGTAAATTCACCCTAAATCCAAGGGTTTACACCTCACAGTTTGACCTTGATTTTAGCCTTAGTCTTGAGGAGTCAGAGCTGGTTGGGTCTAGTCTGGGGACTTTTCATCAGTCTGACAGCTGGAGAGAGAATCAAGTAGGGTGTGAGGGGCACAGGCTCTGATTTTTTGGCCTCCCGATCGTGTTTCAGACCAGTCAGAGCATGTCAAACATGTTAGATTTTTCAACCCAACTCTGAGGGTAATCTAGAAGTGTATAGGCCTACTGGTCAGCGAGTCGATCTCCACGGGTCCAGGCAGTATATTATTATAATACATATATATATATATATATATATATATATATATATATATATATATATATATATATATATATATATATTAGTATGTTACTCATATTACAGAGGTAAATAATAAATAAATAAAATGAAATAAAAAATTAAAATAATAATAATAATAATAAAATAATAATAATAAAATATATATATATATATATCAAATATAAGTAAATAAATAAAACAAATTATATATATATATGTGTGTGTGTGTGTGTGTATTTTTATTATTATTATTATTATTTATTATTATTTTCATTTTTTTATTTGTTTCATTTGTATTTTTTTACATTATTATATCATAATATATATTATTATGTTACTCGTATTACAGATGTGTAGTGTCCACTAAGCACTCTTAGCACAGGCACCCAGGCCGGGAATCAAACCCCAGGCTTCCACATGGTATTTTTGCAGGACAATGACAGTATATGTTGCAATAGCAAAATGTTACTGGGTCCATATCATGCAGCCCTTAACCACACACACACACACACACACTGATGTCCCTGGGCGCTCAATCTGGCCTGGCAGTCTTTCAGTGCTGAGTTAAAGGTCCATCAGTCATGCTGTAGCCAAACCAAAACAAAACGGTGCCAACCGGTAGCTCTTAGAAGTGTTTACAGTGAAGCCTCACACACACACCCTCCATGATTAATGTGGGGCGCACAGACAGATAAACACACACGCACACATACTCTCACACACACTCTGTGTGTGTGTATGTGTGTGTGTGATTAATTTGCGACGCGCAGACAGGTAAACAGAAGGATATTTACATGCTTTATCCTCCTCCCCATTTCGACTTAGTTCTCTAAGCTGCAGATATTTTATCCTTTCAGCTGAAACTGTTTATTTTTGCTTTTTAGCCACACGGCTCGAACCCGTACCCCTCCCCCTCCCCCCTGCCCCACTCGCTCTCTCCATCTCTTTTGCTTTACCTGTCTCTCTCTCTCTCTCTGTCTCTCTCTCTATATATATATGTGTGTGTGTGTGTGTGTGTATTTCTTCATAAAATTGAATACATTACATTATATATAATAAATAATTTATTTTCACACACATATATATATATATATTCCCATGTTGTGTATATATAGTTACACAATTGCATATCTACACACACACAGTACACCAATTTAACAAGAGCAAGCTAATTAGACCAAGGCAGCCATGCCATCTTCTAGCCATATTTCTAACATACAATCAAACCACAGCACGTCAACAAGACCCTCCGAGCCAGTCTCATAAAATTTCATCTCAATACATTGGTACATATGCCTCTAAAGTGCTGCCCAAGAAATGTCTAACATTTCGTACATAGTTTACGATTCATTATGACCTCCCGTCCACTGGTGGCGCTGTTTTGCCAAATCCACACAGTCCAGCCTGGCATGTGCTCGAATAAGAGTGTTCTGCTTTTCTCTGTTATGAAGCTTCTAGGAATGAATGGAATTAATGGAAACTCCTGCAGAAACGGTGAGAACATCACATTCTACTGTGGTTAAAGTTCGGTTAAGTCAACTTTAGCCTTGTTAAGGTTAGAATTAGGTTTAGGTGTAGCAGTTTAAGCTTAGGTTAGGTTTAGATCAGGTTATGTTAGGTTAAGGTTAGAATTAGGTTAAGTTTAGGTGTGGGTTTAGGTGTAGTAGGTTAAGTTTAGGTTTAGGTGTATGTTAGGTTAAGTTTAGGTTAGATTAAGGTGTGGTAGGTTAATTTAGGTTTAGGTGTATGTTAGATTAAGTTTAGGTGTAGTAGGTTAAGTTTAGGTTTAGCTGTATGTTAGGATAGGTTGAGGTGTAGGTTTAGGTGTAGTACGTTAAGTTTAGGTTTAGCTGTATGTTAGGATAGGTTTAGGTGTAGGTTTAGGTGTAGTACGTTAAGTTTAGGTTTAGCTGTATGTTAGGATAGGTTTAGGTGTGGGTTTAGGTGTAGCAAGTGAAGTGCAGGTGTGGGTTTAGGTGTAGCAAGTGAAGTGCAGGTGTGGGTTTAGGTGTAGTAAGTGAAGTTCAGGTGTGGGTTTAGGTGTAGTAAGTGAAGTGCAGGTGTGGGTTTAGGTGTAGTAAGTGAAGTGCAGGTGTGGGTTTAGGTGTAGTAAGTTAGGTGTAGGTTTAGGATCAGGTAATACAGTTTCACTGGTTGTTTGAACCCTTCTCTGTTCTGATGGTTTGGTTTCTGAGAGTCTGGGTTGGTCAGTAATTGGTGCAGATTCGAGTTCGAGGGTTGAACTTTCAGAAGTTCCTCCTACTAAACGTCCTCAGCCTCAGCAGTGACGGTATTCCACATTCTTTAAGGACTGAAGGACTCACAAACACCTGATGAATGTTTTCATGTGTAATTACTGGTGGTCAAATTAGGCCAAGAAGAGGAAACCTAGGCTTTGGGGAGGCATTCCAGTGCAGCTCTCACACACTGCTGTGATGCCGCCTGCATCCTTCACAAGAGATTATATATTGCAGTATGTTCTCAGAGATTCACTGCTTCACCATGACGTTCCCATAACAGACCAGTGGAGGTGATGAAACAGTGCTGAAACAGTGGCTGACCTCCCCGTGACCTCACGCTGGAGAAGAATGAATGACATTTGGCCACAACAGATCAGTCACATGCAGGAAATACCTACCAAACTCGCTACTACCTGCCCAGCACGCATGCCAAACATGTGACAGCTTTCACATTAAGAAAGCACTGACACACACACACACACACACACACACACACACACACACACACACTCATATATAAACGTGAACATTGCTAACATTCCAGTACTGCCATATATATAAAATATTTAAAGATCAAAGGTCAAATATCACTGATATAATTCCACATACATTAGTGTTCCTTATTGTGTGTTACTCTGTGTGTTACTACATATTAGAATATATACATATCATCGTATAGTATGTATATATATATATATATACTATTATGTATATAATGATAATATGTATATATTCTAATATGTATATTAGAATTTATATATATATATATATATATATATATATATATATTTTTTTTTTTTTTTTTTTTTATATATATATTTTTAATGAATGCTGATTTATATAGAATTCCAGTGTTCATTTGTATATTTGTGTATATATATATATATATATATATATATATATATATATATATAAATAGCAGCGTTCAAAAATATATACATGCATAGGTATATAAATATATATATTTATAAAAAATTTATATATACATATATATATATATATATATATATATATATATATATATATACATGCAAACACTAAATATCTCCAAAATATAACGTAAAAGACCTTAACTTTCAATGGAAGTTCATGTCAAAAGATTTTATTCCAGGTCATTTTGGTGCATTTCTATTGGTCCGTTCATCATTAAATTCTAAAAGATATATGAAATATATATATATATATATATATATATTTAAATAGTAAATAACAACTGACAGATTACAACTAAAAGTAAAAACTTGGCAAAAATGGAGAGATAAACACTTGCAATCGTAAATCTTCTGTAAATGAGCTGTAAATAAAGTCCTTATCAGTTAAAAGATACAACAGATTACCAAAGGACATGAAAGTTGTAGCAGCTGCATATTTACTGCCATATTACAGTTTCCCAACCCCTTTAGAATAGTGCTGATTTCAGACCTACCGCCCATCTGTTTCGCCTGAAGTTGGGTTACAACTCAACAAACCCACTGGGAGTCTATTAACGACCCTTCATCTTCAGCTGTGATGTGTTGATGGGGCCACTCTGCACCACGATAAATCTCTGAAGCGAATTGGCACCATGCTGCCTAATGCCAGGCGTGGGCTAAAGGGGTGTATGAAGCCCCCCAGCATTGAGCTGTGGAGCAGTGGAGGAACTGTGTTCTCTGTAATGATGGTGCTTTTGGGATGAGTCGGGGAGTTGAGATGATAAGGTGGGGTTGTGAACATCATCCAAAATCCTGACCTCCTTAACGCCACTCTTGCATTCGCTGAATGCAATCAAATCCTCACAGCAATGCTCCAGCTCCAAAATCTAGTAGAAAGACTTCTCCCTTGGACAGTAGAGACAGTTCCTCCAACAAAAGCAGGATCAGCTCCTATTAATACCCTTGATTTCAAAAGCAACAACGAATGAATGAGCAGGCGTCCCAATACTTTTGTCCAAATACTGTATGTATGAAAACAAAGAAAACCAAACACATGTACAGAACGTTGAAGCGTGCTCTGCTCTCCACCTCCAGCCTACCGCTTCCTATCACGAGGCTGCTGCACCAGTCTCTCCGCAGCGATGCGGTTTTATGGTGGAGAAATATAATTTTACAGTTAATAAATTAATCTGTCCCTTTATCTGTCGTCGTATTTAGGATTCAATTATCTCTGCGCTCATCCGCCCATAGCTTGGAACGCGATTACACTGTTTTTGTCAGCCAGCCGTACAAAAACTAATAATCATCGCTGCTTCTGTTGCAGCCTGCTGGATTATTTCAGCAGATTAAGATTTTAAGCTGGGAACTCGCGTATGCCGTGTCTTCATTCGAAGTGTAGCTGGGATTATTAAATATAGAGTTAAAGGCTTCTGAGCGATGGGAAATAACAGTGGCTACGGCTGAAGCCGGAAGCTGGAGTGCTACTTTGTTTGGTTGCTGGGTAACCTAATTAAAATATCATAAAGCATAAATCTACATATTCATCTGGGTGTAGCTGATTAACAGAGAGTTCAGTAGATGGAAGTGACACACCGTGACCCTCAAACACGGCTCCTACAGAAGAACGTCCAGCTGAACTAAAAAAAACAGCTGGAAAACGGCCCAGTTCCGAAACACCAAAACTCTTACATCACAGACCCTGAAATTTACATACACTCCGCCCACTACAGACAGAAAGCTCTAGTCAAAGCTGGCGAAGCAGTAAAACGCCATGGCGACTTAGAGACAGTATGGCGTTGTTGATGCTAGAGAGCAGCTCATCACCTCCACACACTGCTTGTTATGGGAGTATGGGTTGCTATGAGAACCAGGCCTTGTGACCGAGGATTTTCCTATGCCAGTGTCCGCAAGAAGACATCTGAGCATTTTTCACCCCAACAGAAGTCACATACTTACTGTTTATACAGCCAACAACAACTTATAAATCAATCATAAGATATATTGTTAATGTATAATCAATCATAAGATATATTTTTAATGTATAAATCAATCATAAGATATATTTTAATGTATAAATCAATCATAAGATATATTGTTAATGTATGATCAATCATAAGAAATATTGTTAATGTATGATCAATCATAAGAAATATTTTAGTGTATAAATCAATCATAAGATATATTTTAGTGTATAAATCAATCATAAGATATATTTTTAATGTATAATCAATCATAAATTATATTGTTAATGTATGATCAATCATAAGATATATTTTAATGTATAAATCAATCATAAGATATATTGTTAATGTATAATCAATCATAAGATATATTGTTAATGTATAAATCAATCATAAGATATATTGTTAATGTATAATCAATCATAAGATATATTTTTAATGTATAAATCAATCATAAGATATATTTTTAATGGTGATTTTATCATTGTTAGGCTTAAGTGTAGAATGTAGGGGTCTGTTTAATATTGTGGTTCATGTAGGGGGACACATAGTAGGCCTAAATTGTAAGACTGTGGCTGTGTGTGTGTGTGTGTGTGTGTGTGTGTGTGTGTGTGTGTGTAAGAGAGGGTGGGAGGAGATATTTAAAATCTTGCGACTAATATCTTTATTAACATTATTAATTAACATTAATATCTTAACATTCACTCACTTATTAAAGCTAAGCTTTGAGACATAAATGGCCAAATCATCTTATTTCAGTTCAACTTTTCTCATAGAAAAGTTTAAAAAATAAAAGAAAGTTTAAAAAATATATATATAAATTTATTAATTATTTATGTATTACCTTTTACCACCTTTTATTTTGTTTAATTATTTATTATTAAATAAATTAATATGATTTTCTTAAACCTCCTTCCCAGACTCCTTCCTCTGCATCTCCACCCTTCTTTCTGAAGGCCTCAGAGAGCTCTCTGGATCTGGCCATGGTGATCTTCTTCACCCCTCACTTCAACTTCAATCAAGAGCAGAGCAGACTAAACGTCTGAGGTTTAAATAAGACTCCAGACTCCTCCAGAATAATCCTCTCCAACCATGTTCTGATCTTCTGCAGCTGATGTTTTGAGTCTGATTCCACACATCTGGAGGAGTAATAAATGTTGGGGGGTTGAACTTTATCCTCACAGGAAAATTACATTTCTATTAATTAATTTTTATAAATGATGATTAAAAAGGTTTCTTCAGGTGTGTGAGTTTAGTCAAAGTACCTCCATCTCTCAGTGCTGATCACATGATCATATATATAACTGAGATATGAGGGCTGTTTCCTAATATTCTTCAAAGCTTGTCTGACCTAGCAACAGTAGTTAGGCCCTGCATTTGTGGGTGGAGCCCCTACCGAGGTCCAGCTCAGCTATTGGAGCATTAGCACTGTGGAGAAAATGCACTGTTAACACTGTGTTATTATTCACTGTGTCTGCAGACACCTAATTGTGCTCAAACAATCTGACCGTATTTATATAATTAATTCAAAGTCATCTAAATGCGCACACACACACACACACACACACACACACACACACACACACACACACACACACACACACACACAGCAGTGTGGACTCATACTTCATTGGCCAGTTCTAATCATCCGCCTACTGACAATTTAATTAGAGAAGTGTCCAGGCAGCACTCTGTGCTTGAAATTAAACTAACTCACAGCGCTAAACACACACACACACACACACACACACACACACACACACAAGGACCTAATAATTATCTATGCCGCACAACGCAATGGGAAATCATTTACGCTGTATAATGATCTGTGGGTGCAGCTCTTCAGTGTGTGTGTGTGTGTGTGTGTGTGTGTGTGTGTATATATGTGTGTGTGTCTGTGTGTGTGTGTGTATGTCTATAGGTGTGTGTGTGTGGCACATCTTTATCACCCTCGACCTTATCCGATAAAATTGTTCATATGCAAGGTTTACGTTTGTCATCATATAAATCCACCATGTGGACAAAAGTATTGGGACACCCACTCATTCCATGTTTTTTTCCTGAAATCAAGGATATTAAAAAGAGTTGTTGTGATGATGATCACCACCCCATAATCACCTCCAACTCATCTTAAAAGCACAGGATGGAGCACCAGCATCCATCATTCCAGAGAACACAGTTCTTCCACTGCTCCACAGCTCGATGCTGGGGGGCTTTATACCCCTCTACTAGCACCACGCCTGGCATTAGGCAGCAGCATGGTGCCAACAGGGTCATCTAGGTTTATCTGCTCCAGAGAGTCCTATTCTATTGGCAGTACGTCTCTATAGGGACTAGACAAGCTGTATCTGTGTGTGTGTGTGTGTGTGTGTGTGTGTGTGTGTGTGTGTGCATTTGCACATCTGCGTCAGCCGCAATAGGTGCAACGTAAAGTAGCTGAATGCATTTATTAGAAGGGGTGTCCACAAACATTTGGACATACAGTCTACGTGTGTGTGAGCGTATGTGCGCTGCTTCGAGGTGGTTAACCAGACCTGAGTGTGATACAGAGAGGCTCAGATAAGGGTTATTGATCAGAGGAGCTGATTGGCGGGGATTTCTCCATGGAATCAGCAGATAAAAGCACGGATCTCCGTCTGATTACTTTACTGACGTCTGATTAGTCCTCAGCTTATTGGAAAAAGAGACGAGATCAGGCCCAGACCACAGCTGATATAACTACGCAGGAAACCGCTGTGACGGAAACCATCGTCATGGACAACCAGTGACATCACTGTGGGGGAAAAATGTTTTTTCCCGCATGCTTGATCAGTGTTTTCATTTTCTACCATTTCTGTTGTCCTTTCAGGCGCATAGTAATGCCTGAAAAGGTGTTTACCCACAAGCCATCAGGTTCCTGAACAAGCTGTGACCCTTTCACCAACACCACTGCACTCGGACACTTTATCATTAATACTCTATACATCACTGCTATGGACAACTTCACTAAGCCACTTTATGGAATAGGAATAGACACAAACATACATATTCATATTTAGCTCCACTCTCTCTCTCAGACTATACCTGTCTCATAAATGTACATATCAGAGAATTTCTACAGATCCCTCCTGTCTTTGTATATTCTGTATTTTGTGTATATTTTGTATTTATTTAATATAATTTTTATACTTTATTTTAATATGTTTGGTATGTATATAGTTTTGTCCTCCTGTAGAGCATCAACCTGAGCCTCACCTGAAGCATTTCAATGCATAAATGTCCTGACATATTTCATTTTTATTATTATTATTTTTAATATTTATATTGTTATATATGTATTATTATTTATTCTTTTTTTGTTTATTTTATTATATGATGGATTTAATAAAGATTTGTGTATTATCATATTACATACATTGTATTATATTATATCTGATTTTAGCCTGAAAAATGAAAAAATGAAAAAAAAAAAATCCAAAAAGTTACTTCTAATACATAGCATAATTAATGTGTTATTACCTTTGTGCACAAAATGGACTTAATATGATAATTAATATTACTTAAAATAATGTAATTTTAAGTAATAACTTTATATTACTTAAAAAATCAATAAAGCAATAAATAAATATAATATAATAAATAAATATGATACAATAAACAACAATAACAACAAAAAAACAATAAAGCACTGAAGCAGTGAAAATACCTCACATCCCATACAGAGACAGACGTTATGTACCAAAGCAATGTCACATTAAATACTAAATTTTGTTTTTAATTTTTTCAAATATAATAAATGTATTAGTAAAATAAATACATATGTATACATGTGTATTTTGATCAGGGGTTCCCAAGCTTTTGCATAACCCTGTATATCATCGTTGTTCTGCAAAAAACTTGTATCTCTATTTTCACTTTTTGACAGAATGTGAATCTGGCAGTTATTCTTTACAATGTGTCCAGGTTTCACGATGGACGGGCCAATAGAAATGATGCACATGCTTAACTTTCCATTGAAGGCTTTTCCTTCACCAGCTGCTGTTTAGGAGATACTAGGTTTTGTGTGACAGCAATGATACATAATTCCATTATGTATGGAATCTATCTATCTATCTATCTATCTATTTATCTATCTATGACTATATGTCCAAATATTTGTGGACACCCCTTCTAATAAATACGTTCAACCACTTTAAGCTGCACCCAGTGCTGAAACAGATGTGCAAATGCACACACACACACACACACACACACACACACACACAGCTTGTCTAGTTTCTGTAGAGAAGTATTTCCAATAGAATAGGACTCTCTGAAGCAGATACACATGAACCTATTATTGGCACCATGCTGCTGCCTAATGCCAGGCGTGGGCTAGAGGGGTATAAAGCCCCCCAAGCAGCATTGAGCTGTGGAGCAGTGGAAGGACTGTGTTCTCTGGAATGATGGATGGTGGTGGTGCTCCATCCAGCACTTCTGGGATGAGTTGGGGAGTCCATCCTCACAGCAATGCTCCAAATGCTCCAAAACCTGGCAGAAAGTCTTTTTCCCTGGACAGGAGAGACAGTTACTCCAAGAAAAGCAGGATGAAACAACGCGAAGAAGGTGTCCAAATACTTTTGTCATGTGTCTCTATGGTTTGGATGGTAAATAAAAAGGCTGTTTTTGCGTTGTAGTCATGGCGACCCCTGGTTTTCCTTCATCACCACTGTAAAGAAACCTGAATGGCTGTGTTTACGTCTCGGAAATTGAATTGCGGAAAATACTGGTGCACACACACACACACACACACACACACACACACTAGCACTGACTGCGTGGGATTGATGAAGTCAAGTGTTTTGATTATTTTTCAACTTCTGCCAGAGTTTGAAGTTAATGTCCTCTCAGGGTGTGCGCCAAGAGACAAGGGAGAGCGATTATTCTCCACCAACCACCTACACACACACACACACACACACACACACACACACAGTCTAATTTAACAAGTCTACTACTGCCCAACAAATGTCTGACAAAAGGAGGAGAAAAGAAAAGCGGCCCATCTCTCGCGCGCTCTCACTCCCTCTATCTCTGTGAATATGACGTATGTGGGTGTATTGTTTGTCGGGTTGCAAGAGAAAGAGAGCGAGAGTCAGTGTGTGTGTGTGTGTGAGAGAGTTTGTGTGTGTGTGTGTAGGATTAAGGACTTTCTGCATCTCGGAGGTGATAGCGGTGGGCCGAAAGGATTTCGCTCTGACAATCGCAATGCATCACCTCATACAGACACTTTAATCTTCCGCACTCCAAACACACTCCCCCAGCTGCTGCGCGGCGCAGATATACGCGCCTGAATCAAACGCTCCAGCGTCCGCAGCGTCCGCTTCCACCGATTTCTCATTTTCAATCTTTTACTCCTTAAATCTCCTCTTGATAAAGTGCAGTGTGTGGTCAGCGCGGGCCTCTGTATGCAGGCTGTTGTGGTGGACGGGTTTATGGGACAGTTTACCACAGCTCTGAACCAGGGCTCTGAACCAGGGCTCTGAACCACAGCTCTGAACCACAGCTCTGAATCCGGGAGTGTTTTAATGGAGGTCTGTAGAGCTGCTTTACTTACGGGTGACTGTAGCTGATCAAACCTGCAGCTGACCCAGCATTAATAAAGCCCCCTGTCTGTCTGTCTGTCTGTCTGTCTATCTATCTGTCTGCCGGTCTCTCTGTCTGTCTGTATGTCTGTCTATCTGTCTGTCTGTCTGTCTGTCTGTCTATATGTCTGTCTGTCTGTCTGTCTATCTGTCTGTCTATGTATCTATCTATCTATCTATCTGTCTGTCTGTCTGTCTGTCTGTCTGCCTGCCTATCTATCTATCTGTCTATCTATCTATCTATCTATCTATCTATCTATCTATCTATCTGTCTATCTATCTGTCTGTCTGTCTGTCTGTCTATCTGTCTGTCTGTTTATCTATCTATCTATCTATCTATCTATCTATCTATCTATCTATCTATCTATCTATCTATCTATCTATCTCTCTGTCTGTCGGTCTCTCAGCCTGTCTGTCTGTCTATCTATCTATCTATCTGTCTATCTATCTATCTATCTATCTGTCTGTCTGACTGTCTATCTTCTTTGCCTGTCTCTCTCTATCTATCTATCTAATCTATATAGGCCCCCATTTCTGACACAGATGTGCAAATGCTTTTCAAATAGGACTCTCTGGAGCAGATAAACCTAGATGAACCCATCTGCATGCTGCTGCCTAATGCCAGGTGTTAGCTAGAGGGGTATATATAAAGCCCCCCAGCATTGAGAAGCTGTAGAGCAGTGAAAGAACTGTGTTCTCTGGAATTATGTATGATGGAGCAGGATGTATGGAGGAGTTATTGGGAGAAACAAAGAACGAATAAACATGTGTCCCAATACTTTTGCCCATGTAGTGTAAATAGCTGAGCCTGGTGCCTGGTTTCTTCAGTCTGTCGCTCTCTGCAGGTAGATCAGTCCTAATGCACCTGTACTGGGTTGTTGTTGACATGTCATTTTTAGGGCCTTTTTGCTCCGTGGTGATCGTTATTATTATTATTATTATATATTTTTTGAATGCGTACAACGTAAACGTTCTTCTGTATTTTTGAGTCGTTTATCTGAGCTGCTTATTGACTAACGTCTCCTTTTATAATGAAGTGTTGACTGTGTTTATTCAGCTGAGCTTGTGTTTACTGGGCGAATCTGAGGATGGAGCTTTAATGCCTAATATTCCTGTCAGAAATGACACAATGATCAAACCGCTGGGAGGCAGGAGGGCCTCAGCGTAGATCTGATCGGGCCGGGTGAGAGAGAGCGCACGCGTAGGCCCGGAAACGACCATCACAGCACACGGCTGCACACCTGTTTACACTTTAATCTCACGTCTGAATCCGGATTAGAATATTCCGCCACTGTCTGTAATCTCAGCATCCCTCCACGGATCCGGCCTTGTGAGTGACACGCTTTATATGCTTCTATATATTATTTTTTTGAGCTTGTTGTCATAAAAACGATTCGGTAACTATATAATCATCAGCTTTTGTGGGAAACACACAAAATACACAACACACACACACACATATGGGCATTTACACACACCTAGGCCTGGTTATCGGCGAGCAGCGAGTGTATCATGGGGTGAGTAGGATAAGGGCCCTGCCTGCAGAGGAGCAGATAGCAGTGCCAAACATTTATGCATACACACATTCACTCACACATACACACACACTCACACACACACAAACACTTAGTCTCCAATAAATAAATAAATAAATAAATAAATAAACAGAAAGGAAGAAACCCGCTAAGACACTTTTCTTCTCGACAAATTTAATAAGGCCCTTTTTTTTCCCCCTCCCGGAGCGTCGCAGGTGAATCGGGCGGAAGGTAAACAGCTCCGTGAGCCCACACTGACGGAATTTGGAGCGTGTCAGAGTGACAGTAAGATATAGTGGGAATAATAGAATAAACAGATGGAGGCGCCTTCTCTTCATCTTCACCCGAAAACCTCCAGAAATCCTCTGCATTACGGGTGATTCCTGAGCCCGCTGAAGTGAGTGTGTGAGTGTGGGTGGGTGTGTGTGTGTATGTGTCAGGTGTGCTTTAGTTTAGTGTTCAGTGCTTTAGTGTGTGTTTAGGCTTTAACCTGCGTCCCGGTGACAAGCTCCATTCTCCTGTGCTGAAAAAGAGCTTTAATAAAAGCTTCATTACTGAACAGAGCGCCCTGACAGCGCGGTGTGTGTGTGAGCGATGTTCGTACAATACACACACACAATGGAGGGGTGAACGGATCGCAGCGGGAGTGAGAGAGCGAAAGAGATAGACAATGGGGATTCTACCATTGGAGAAATGGGCTGGTCAGGGCAAAATAAATAAATAAATAAATAAATAAATAAAGGCCAAAACCCATGAGTGCAAATTAGTGTCACTAACAAAACTGACCCAGAAAGGAGGCCGATCCTGATTATATATATATATATATATATATATATATATATATATATATATA